>NC_142892.1:1040714-1341785 GCF_054131105.1 Drosophila navojoa | reverse complement strand
CACAAAACATGTCAATGCCACAATATGCCGTGGGCTGACTACAATGTGTGTGTGTGTGTGTGTGTGTGTGTGTCTGGGTGTGTGTGTGCGTAGGCTATTGCCACTGTCACGGCGACAGCTTCATAATTGCTAAGGAGCTCGAGTCGCAACTTCGCAGAGCGCCGGGCCCAAGACATTTATGTGTGTGTGTGGCATGCCCCCAAGTGGCAAGCACTTGTGCTTGTATTTTGTCAGGTCAGAATATAGTGAACTTTTCTTTGTTTATATGTTGTGGCTGTGTCTGTGTGTGTGTGTGTGCGTTTACTTTTTATTCACATTTTCGCATTGTTGGCAGTCGTAAAAACTTTGTCGCTGTTGCTGCTCCTGCTGCTCCTGCTGTCATAAAAGTTGCATAAAACTGCACAGATTTTTCTTGAACAATGTGCAGCGCACACTGTGTGTGTGTGTTTGTGTGTGTGTGTGTGTGTGTGGGTGTATGTACTTGCTGCACATTAAGTTTTTAGCTTTGATGACACGCCAAATGGCAAATCATTTGCACGTCAAGCGTAGGCGCCAACGAGCGCGAAACACAAAGAGAAACAAGAGCAACAGAGAGAGGGAGCGAGAGAGAGAGAGAGAGAGAGTGGAGTGGAGTGTATCGACTTCGACATGGACTTGGCATGTGTCGTGGCCAGGATTTAATTTAGATAAAAGCTTTGCAGCCATCCACCCCAACCACACGCACATTGCACTGAAATCAATTCCATAAACACTTGCCGCAACCTTTGCCAGCGACGACAATTTATTTTCATGAACCCACACACGCACACGCACACCATAGTAGCTACCTAACGGTTTAAACCCATTGATGATATGAGAACAGCAAGTGGATTAGACTATTACGCCGTATCAGGCTAATAGCTTTGCCGTGCAGCCAGATTTTTAAAGAACAACCTCTTGAAGGCCGCCGAAGCGGCTTTAGATCGAAAATTTCTTTCAAATGCATTTGCAAATTTTTTGGTTGATAAATGCGGAATTTCATACAACAAGATGAAAGAAAAGAAGTTGAAAGAGAAGGAAGATGAGTAAGAACTGATTGAATTGAAAGAGAAGGAATATGTGGAAGAACTGATTGAATTGAAAGAGAAGGAATATGTGGAAGAGCTGATTGAATTTGAAAGAGAAGGAATATTAGGAAGAACTGATTGAAATTGAAAGAGAACGAGTTCTAGGAAAAGCTAATTGAAATTGAAAGCGAAGGAATATGAGTAAGGAAGGAATATGAGTAAGGAATATGTGCAAGAGCTAATTGAAATTGAAAGAAAAAAGAATATGACTAAGAGATGATTGAAATTGAAACAGAACGAGTTCTAGGAAAAGCTGATTGAAATTGAAAGAGAAGGAATATGAGTAAGAACTGATTGAAATTGAGAGAAAGGAATATGTGGAAGAACTGATTGAAATTGAAAGCGAGGGAATATGAGTAAGAGCTGATTGAATTGCAAGAGAAGGCGCATGATTAAGAACTTATTGAAATTGAAAGAGAAGGAAATGCCACTAAATCGTGAGCCAAAGCAACACTACTGCAAGTCAGCAAGCCTTGCAGCACCGACGAAAGTTCTGAAGGTAAGCCCAAGTCTCTGATTAAACTGCGAATGGACTATAAAAAGTCTGTTAGCTGACCATGGACTAGGTACATGAAACATAAAGTGAGCCAAGGACAGTTACGGAAGCTAGCTGGAAACATCTGTTGGCGACGTGAATGGAGAAACTAACAAAGACCTGTTAGCAGAGTGAACTAAAGCAACCAAACTAACCTTAAGCCATTGCTAAAAAGGGTAAAAGAACACAAGCTTAGGCTATGGGCAGAAATAAAGGCATGTATACTATATAGGTATATACTATAGTATTATAATGAATGCATAAATGCATCTGTAGTCATATTATATATATATATATATACCATGTGTATACCAGATTGTTTATGAATCTTACCAGCTCTTGTCAAATACTTACCCAAAATTCAATAAAAGTCAATTAAAGTTAACGCATAAGTCTAAAATTATTCAGTTGTAAATAAATAATACTGTTATTTTAAATATTCATTGACATTTATTGATTGAATTTGATAAGTTTTCTCTTCATTTTGTTTTTCACATATATTAAATATGAATTTTAGTTAAATTTTGGTTTTTGCTTTGATTATGCTTTTGTTGTTGTTGTTGTTGTTGTAGTCATTTAAAACAGTTTTTGCACACACACTTATTGTTAGTTTAGGATTTATGGAATTTTCGCTATCTCTGATGTAATTCATAAAATTTGATTTCTCTTTGTGTAGTTTTACATATTTCAATTGGAGTTTTAGGAACCGGCACGTGGCTCTGTTAGTAGTTCTCATAACACACTTAAAGCACACATTTAAAAATGAAATATCATTTCTATATATATATATATATATGATTCTCTAACTTTGCTCTAGAGTTTAGCTAGGTAGTTTTTACTGTTTTGTTTCGGCGGTAAACGTTTGCGTTTGTCTTGGCTTATTTAAGTAAAATATATATGTATATGTATAAAAACCAAAAACATATTTAAACAACATTCAGTAACAATTTATAAATATGTGTGTGAGTGTGTGTGTTGGTGTGTGTGTGTGTGTGTTGATAAATCAAGAAAAATATTAGTTGTTTCGTTTGCTTGTATATAGCATTCATATGTTTTGCCTTTGTATAAGTTTCATATATATGTATATGTGTATATCGTAGTATAATCTTGTAGGAGGGCTTATTGTAGGTTCTTGTTGCATTTGTTACCAGAGCTTAACAATTCTCTATACATATACAGTATATATATATATGTATATATATATTTGTTCAATAGTTATCATTCCTTTTGGCCTTTTCATGTTTTTGATCTCTTTAATCCCTTGCTCGTTTGTTGGTTTGTAAATGCTTTTGGTCTCATTTTGATTTGGCCAATTTTTGCATTTTTTTCGTTTTAGTTTCAATTTGCTTGATTTGATTTGGTTTTACGTGTAACATCATTTTTTGTTTCTTTGGTTTTGCAATAAATTATTTTCTAGTGCTCGTTATACTATGTAATATGCATAATTTGATTTGATTTGATTTATTCAACTTCTGTCTGTCTGTGTTTCGGTTTCTTGTTTTGCGCTTTAGGAAATTATCATAGATAGAGGTACACACATATCGTCCACACAGTAGTTGTCTGATAACTTTTACTCTTAGTGTGGCAAATAGTTTGCCTATTTATTGTTTATATGCATAAATTGATTTACTTATTTATTAACTATTTGTTACTTAGATATGGAAGAGAGCAGTTTTCAAGGTCGGGGAATTGAGAGAGAAACGAGTGCAAGTTGGGGTAACAAATGAGAGAGAAAGAGAGAGTTGCAGCTGAAGCAGTTGCAAGTGGAACACTGGGATTGGAACATGGTGAGTGGGACATTGGATACTTAAAATGAAACAGCCAAACTGTTGCACTCAAAGTGGAACAGTGGAAGTGAAACACTCAAAGTGAAACACTTACAGTGCAACACTTACAGTGGAAATGAGACGAAGCAATAAGAATATATGTATATACAAAAGCAAAAATTTATAAGGAAAATAAATCTGACATTAATGAAACAATTGGAAATGAAACACTTCAAGTAATACAAATACGAGTAGAAAAACTCAAAAAACGACAACAAAAAGGCGGATTCAAAACAAAAAAGGTAAGTAAAGGAGCCAAAGAATACACAAAATTCACAAGTGGAATGGCTGGAATTGAAACAAGCTTAAGCAAAGTTGAGTGCGAGTATAGAGAACAGTTTAAGGTTCAGGGTATCACATATCAAGCTTTTCTATCCTTCCTACCTAACCAACTTAGGCTTAGGCAGCTTTGAATTACACTTCGATGTGGCAAACGGCAACTCTATAGTCAGCCAGGGTTGTCAACTAGCTACCTCTATTGATTGATGTGTGTGCGTCAACCCTGATGGAACTTGAAAAGTGATTGAAAATGAACAGAATTCAGCTTTCTAGTACAATTAGCTTAAGTACTAAATTATTATAATTATGTCTTGCATTTTGCATAATTCATATATGGTTCATGTACATATATAAATATTTTTATAGTACATCTGGTATGTATATAATATAATACTCATTCATTTTTCTTTTATCATTTTTTATTTTATTTTTTTTTTTTTGTAATTAATTTTAGTGAAGTTTTTAGTCGTCTTTTAGTGTATATATTAAAAATATTTTTTGTTTTGGTTTTTCTATATAATTTGACTTGGATTTTTGTTGACTTTTTGTGCTTTTAATAAAATTTTGTTAAATATTTTAGTTTTTTTTGTGTTGCGCTTCAATTTGTATTTAAAAACCTGTTTCTCTGTTGCCTTGCGAAAGGTATAAAAAGTTTACAGTTCAAACACAATTCTTATTATTCATTTACATATAAGATATATGTATGTTCGTGTGTGTGTGTTTGGGTGTGTATGTATATATAGAGGCATTTGTATATAGTACAAAATTTACAATAGAAGCGAAAACTTCTCTAAGGTTTCCAAATGAACAAAAACTAAAACAAAAATAGTTTTAAAGGTTTTTGTTTTTGTTTTTTCTTGGTAATTTGTAAGAAGCCTCAAGTCAAGTGTATAAAAAGCAATCAGCTGAAGGCTACTTCAGGCACTCACTGTGCCCACAGTGCTGTGTGCAAGCGTGTGTCCCATAAATTTATACAAAATCCGTGCTCAGAAAATAGTTTACAAATATTCTAAAGATTTAGTTACACTGTCCTTTGGGCGTGATCTATTTATATATGTGTATATATAGATATATTCATTGTATACATTCATATGAGGTTGTATGAATTTGTAAATAGCTTTGTGTGTGTGTGAGTGAGAATAATTATGTGTGTGTGTGTAGTTGTAGGATTTGTTTAAAGAAGCTCGGAGTTACGCATATTTTGATTGTTTTTTAGGTTCTTTCACTGGCGTTTCATAGAAAAGGTTTTTGAATAGTTTTAATCGTTTATCGATAGATATCGATAGTAAGTTGTAGCTAAAATTGACTCAAAAAAATTTTTATTTAGATTTTAATACTCTTTCACTTGCAGAGTCCAAACTGAAGAATGTAACTTTAAATTGGGATGTACGAATATCTCATTTATAGAGTTGATATCTGAACTATCGGAGATTGCATTGTTTTGGATTAGGAGTTTGTGCTTTAGTCTCGAAAATAGTTCTCTGAGATATTCTCTTCTTTTATATGAACTCTGCTAGTCTTAGCTTCGATTCGAACCGAAACTTGTTTTCTTGTTTCGTGTCTTTGGGTAAAAGTCTTCAAAACGCAGCTGGGTGCCTCGAAATGTTAGTTTCGGGTGTCTAGATGAGTGTCTCTGAGTGTTTGCTTAAGTTCTACAAATAGGTTTTGCCAAATTGTGACAATTTCAGCAAGTACTACGCGCCTACATAGATAGTCCCTAATTTATGTATATATATATATATATATATGTGTGTTTGTATAGGTATTATGTGGTATGTGGGTGATGTTTGTAGTTTGGGTACGAGCCTCGGGTGTGTGAGCACCCTCTCGTCCCGTTACTTGTTACTTATGCACCATTTGAATTTCATGAATTTTCCAACATTTACAAACAGAGGAAGAGAGTGGTTCTCAGTGTCAGGCAACTACATTACACAGTACATAAATACAGAATAGTTACAATGTATTTGTATTTTGTCTTTATACATTACTCATATATGTATATGTATATAGGTTAAAAAAAAAGAATAAAGTCATAATGATAATGAATAGAGTTTGCCTAAATATTATGCTTTAGTGCAACGCAATTTGATTGCATGCCGTCAATTTTCCCTTTCAGTTTCTCTACTTTTTTTTGAGTTACGTTTTTCAAACGATGCTCACCTGGGCTCCAGCTTAGAATCAGTTGATGAAACGTGCCTTCTGTTTGCGCACGAAATCCTGCGCCTGTTTGTCATTCACGCGCAGCTCCAGTATTTGCAAAATCGGATTGCCTGCAGGGAAAACGAAAAAAAAAGCGTAGGGATTAAGCTGTGAAGGCTGCATAAACCCGAGCGAATGCAAACTGTTTCCACGAACAGCGACAGCCGCTGCATAAATATTGCACTTGGGCCTTAAAGCTACAAACTGCAAATCCTGGCAATTGAGTTGCGAAATGGAATCATAACTTTCACTATTTATAGATCCACTTGAATTTCAGATTGAAAATGAGTAAGGAAACCCAAAACGACTCGGTGGTACTTCCTCTTATAAACTGATGCCTTAAGGGAACCGAGAATAATGGATTCGAACCATTCAAAGCCTGCTTTTCATACAAATAAAGCTGTTTAGCACATTTCCCTTTTCCTCATTCCCTTGCCCCCCCTTCACATTCACACAATAATCATTTCCAGTCTCGCCTGGAATCATAACTTTCACTATTTATAGATCTTTTATCATGCCATCCACTTGAATTTCAGACCGAAAATGAGTAAGGGAACCCAAACGACTCGGTGGTACTTCCTCTTATAAACTGATGCCTTAAGAGAACCGAGAATAATGGAATCGAACCATTCAAAGCCTGCTTTTCATACAAATAAAGCTGTTTAGCACATTTCCCTTCCCTCATTCCCTTGCCCCCCTTCACATTCGCACAATAATCATTTCCAGTCTCGCCTGGCTTTGCCGCAGCGAGAAAAAAGCCATTTGGGGTACTCACATTTATCCTTTTGCTGCATTAGCGGCAGCTCGATTTGCTTCAGGCCATGAAAGTTATCCACGCTGGTGCTGTAGTCCGCCACGCCGGGTATGTTGCCCAGGGCCAGGAAGGCCTCGCCGCCAAAGTCGTTTGCGGTGAGCACATCGTGATCCATGACCGTAAAGCAAATCATGGCGCCTTCGGTCAGGCACTGCTCCAGAGTGACGGAGAACTCGAAGCACTCATCGAAAATGGGATTCAAAGTGCGCTGCAAGGAAAAGTCAATCGAAGGAGTCAGAGCGGGATCGATGTAAGCCCTCGGCGTGAACCCACCTTGTGCACATTGGTCTGCTGCTCCATGCAGTGCTGGAAGACGCGACGGGGCAGCAGCTCGATGACCACGAATGGGTCACTGAAGCCATTCGGATCGAGCGGCACCACATCACGGGCGTGCAGCACCTCCACGCAGAGCGAGTCGTGATTGAAGTAGGCGCGCACGGCCAGGGAGCCATACGGACCGGGCATGATGGCCACGAGCTGCTCGCGCAGGCGATTCATGTAGAACATGTCGATCAGGCGCTCCGTGTCCGTCTTGTGGAACTGCAGCCGCTGCTCGATGCGCCAGAAGTCCTCCGTGTGCAGGCACTCCAGCAGGAGGCCCTGGCCCTCGGCGTGAAAGAAGTCGACCAGCAGCTGGAGCGCCTCGTACAGGCGCTTGTGGAAGTGCGTGGGCTTGTCCGTCTCGTCGCCCGTCTCCATCTGGCGCGCCATCTCGCCCAGCACCGTCTTCCAGATGAAGCGCAGCGAGCGGTTGAAGTTCTTGGTGAGCAGCGCACTGTTCAGCGCGGCCAGGTGACAGTCCAGATACTCGAGCAGGGGGACGATGGCCTGGTTGGCGGGCAGCGAGTCCGGCGACCAGGCCAGGTGGAACACGGCCTTCTGCAGGGACATCTGCATGAGCGGCGCCAGCTTCGAGAGGATGCGCTCGCAGCGGTTCTCCATGTGGGTCAAACTCGACTCCAG
The DNA here is from genome assembly GCF_054131105.1 of Drosophila navojoa. Lineage (NCBI taxonomy): Eukaryota > Metazoa > Arthropoda > Insecta > Diptera > Drosophilidae > Drosophila > Drosophila navojoa. The sequence continues at coordinate 1,334,063 of NC_142892.1, read as the reverse complement.
CAGATTGTCGGCCGACTCCTCCAGGGGCTGTTCGTCCGACCGGAACTCGGCGAGCGTGCGGCGCACATACTCCACATTGTTCACCGTGACGCACATGTCGTCCGAGCACCGGAACGGACCCTGCTGCTCGTAGTACCCGCTGTCCGCCAGCGTCGTGTGGATCAGATCGCAGTAGTGCATGGCCGCCGAGCAGACGACGTCGATTAGCTGCGACTCGAGCATGATGGCCGTCTCCTCGTCCGGCCAGTTGATGACCTTCCAGAACTCCTTGATGTTCAGCAGCGTGCTGGCCGTGTCCACCGAGGAGCTGCTGTAGCGCACAATGCGCTCGCCCTCGCATATGGCATCCATGCGTATGGCAGCGCGAATGCGCTGCAGCGCCTTCGCCTTGCTGACCATCATCCAGCGCTCGAAGGTGGGTATGAACCACTCATGGCTGTTGCTCAGCGCCAGCGGCTTCTCGGGCGGCTGCGGCTGGGCGGACAGATGTCGCTTCAGTTGACAGAATTCCTGCAATGCCAGGAACAGCTCGAACGGCTTTGTGTCCACCGGCTCGGCGTCGCCCTCCAGCACCGCATACTGCGACAGATTCATGCGAACGCCAGGCACCTGCCCAGCAGCCATCCGCGTGTACACCTCCTCGCCCACCATCGCGTCGTACTGCTTGTAGATAATGCTGAAGTACTGAATGCCATTCGTGCTGCGAACAAAACGGAATACCAGATAGCCCGGTTGAGTTAAATGTGTGAATCGATGTTTAAGCCAACTACAGTGAATGCCTCGAGGCATGAGATAGGAGAGTCTACGATTTCCCCTGCTCCTCTCCCGAGACGGAGCAAAAGGGAAGATTTATCTCACTTCTCAGTTGACTGCCTCAGAGTTCTCGCAAGCCAGCGCTCACTGTAGTTTTTGCAGCTAAGCTGAAAATCGATAGAGCTGAAAATCAGCTTCCAGTTTGCCATTCGAACCCACTTTAAAGGCTACAATTAGCTCCTTGCTGGGATTGCCTCAACTAAATTTGCTAATGCCACTCAGCGCTCAACACTTTCGCTCGCTCGGACAGCAAATGTGAAAATTCAACCCTCTCTCTCGTCCCCTCGCCCACTATCTATCTCTTTCACTGGCTTAAATGGACCATCAAGATGCCAGTCTGTGCGCCTCTTTTGGGGCGCTTGGGGAACGTGAGCGCATTTTTATGACAGCGCAATTAATTTGAGGCTTATGTGTGTAAGCCACTTGATGTGCTCATTAGGAATCTTTTATGGCCGCGCTAACTGGAAAATATGCGACTGATTAGATAAGTGCAGGCGTATATATTGCTGATGCCCCATTCCAGATATGGTCTTGCGGAGCTGACAATTACTGGGCTCAACATATGTCCAGTTATCGATGCCTCAATAATGATCAATTCAATGCAGCAGCAGTGTTGTCTAGTGCCAGAAGACAGTAGTGAACGTAAGTATATGGCGTTTCAAGGAAATATACTAAATACTAGAGAAATCGATAAGTCGATAAATCGATAAATCGATTATGTTAATGATGACAACATATTCTGCCTAAAATTAGTTGGGAAAAGCATTGCCAGTAAGTCAACGCTCCTAAACTATGCACATTTCGAGTTTTAAATAACTATCGACAACAATATCAATAAGTCAAATAAGTAAAATACAGCATAATGAAGTCACACTAAAGTGGAATTGCATAAGAATCGCTAAGACAATAAGTCTTAAAAATATGAGTGGCTTCACGCAATGGCAGTGTTGTGTAACGTTACACAAGCCAAACATGAAATGTAGCTCTTCGTAAGTATTCTTCTATTGCAAGTACTCTCGCTCCGGCGTAATTCAACTCCCTGCCCATTGGGCTGGCCCACTGTTGTTGGCACTTAGGAGCGCCCACTGTATCAATATCGAGTAGAGGAAACCATATTATTTTAAGTGCAGTTACCCAACTGTCAAAGCGAACTTTCGTTACTAATTAATGAAGTTTATAGCCGTTGAAACAACTAACAAACTAACCAACTGATTAGTGGGCACTATAAACTTGAACTGGAGCAGTTGAACCACCGTAAATGGGTTCGATTGCCGTTGCCATTGGAGGTCCCATTGCTGTTGCCATCGCCCATGCAGTGGGAGTTTTCCATTTTCTTTTTTGGGTTAAATGCGCTGTTTTTGTTAAACTGTTTGTGAATTTTATTTGTCCGGGCATTGGGGGGAGCTGAATGGGTGGCCTTGGAGCGTGCTTTATATGGGACACGTGCCGCACATATTTAATGGAATGCTGGACAAAGGTGATGGGCGCCGTAGCCGTAGGTCTGGTATTCAGGACTCGTTTACTCACTTGTCGAAGAGCGCATGATAGTAGGTCTGGCCCAGCTGGATGTCGGCGGTTAATGTTGTTACGAAGTTCGATAATGGATTGGGCAGGCACTGCGATTCGCGCAGCACATTCTGTCCCCACATAATGGAGCCCTTGCGCAGCGCATTCACCACCTCGCCGCGCACGCCCTTGTTGAAGGGGCAGACGGCGCGAAAGGCGCGCATCGAGCCGAGCAGACCCAGACAGCGCAGCAGAAACTCCAGGCGGATGAGCGAGGGCGGGTTCAGCGCCGGAAAGATGTCCCGATGCCGTCGTATCTGGTTCAATGAGCGCTCCACGAACCCATTCATTGCCTCCGCCAGCCACTGCTCCAGGTCGCGCGTGAGCGGCTCCTGATTGGGCTGATTCCACTGCTTCTCCACGTCGGTCAGCAGGCGATGCAGAAACTTCGGGTCCATGGGCGTGGAGCGATTCAGTCGAGCAGCGGCCACGTATCTGGAAAGACAAGGAGCAATGTCAGCGCATACGCTGTAGAGCACTCGGTCGGGCCACTCACCTGGCCATGGCGCACTGCAGGTCCGTTAGCTCCGACTGCACCGCCATCTGATGGAGTATGGTCAGCGCTGGCCCGGGCAGGTCGCCGCTCCAGGTCCAGCTGGGCTCGTGCGTGGTCACCTCGTGCTGCATGAAGACCAGCTGCAGCTGCTCGAGCTTGTGCAGCTGCTGCTCGTTGCTCTCGTCGGCCGCATGGCCCCGATCCTCGCGCGTCGACAGCCACAGCTTGAGCCGAATGCGGCCCTGCACCGTGCTGCGATGACTGCGCGCCTCCAGCTTGAACCAGGCGTCCAGCCCGGTCGAGGGTATCTCGGCTATGGGTATATTCACGGAGCCGAGGAAGTCGTCCTGGGAGCCCTGCCGCGCCGACTGGCAGACCTGCTTGAAGAAGCGCCCCAGGCCGCGCACGCCGCGCACCTCGTTCAGCCGCGACACGGCGTCCATGACGCAGCTCTCGTCGTCGTGGTCCCAAATGTCCAAGTGGAAGGTGTCCGTGTTGATGTCATCGATGTCGCTGCGCAACGAAAATTTATTTGCCTTCAGTATTTATTTGATTTATGCGCCTGTGGGCGACCCACTAATGCGGCCGCCATTAATTTGTCTAATTAGCAGCAGCGCCGATAAGTAGGCAACACTCTTTGAATGCCGCCCCAAGAGCTCCGCTAGGTAAAAATAGAAAGAAACCCCCCTAAAGCATGTCCCTAATAGCAGCTGCTCTGATGAGGAAACTTTTCTATATACCCTCAGCTCATTGGAAATGGGAATTTAGGTTGAAGATCTCTCCTTGCATTAGCATTTACCTGCTGTCTATCCAAAAGACTCTGCTTTGGCCCGAGTCCAAGGTATGTCAGTCAGTTACTCTCGTCTTTTATTTGTTTCGGTTTTTTTTATAGGAAATACTCAAATTTCATATTTACGACACGTATTATCCACACATATGAAACAAAAGAACTCATTTGACGCTTTACGAGCAGATTTGAGGATATGGGAACACGTTTTTAATAGGCTTTACGCTTTTAAGCCTTTACGGCTACATTTCGTATGCATAAATGTTTGATGATTCTATAGAAGGAGCAGGCATAATTAACCACAGCTGGCAGCTCAGCTCTAACTCTCTCATGGCTCGGTCAAAGGTCACACACAGTCTGTCAAAGTCAGCTTTACCTAAGTATTTCCACTGTCAAATTCTGTTCTGATTAACTACTAGTTAAGTATAAGTATAAATATAGGAGTGCTATAAATACTTTATGTATGTTTAATGAGTTTTCCTAAGTAATGTCTATCCTCACTTTAATATTTCAAATTATGCTACACTGATTATAGGAGTGTAATACATATTGAGTCTTCCATACTTTATGCATTTCTAATGAGTATACGAAGTAATGTCTAGCTCTATCTAATTCTAAAGTGATTGCTCAAAGTCTATCCTCACTTTAATATTTCTACTGTCAATTTATGCGCCACTGCTTAACTACAAGTTAAATATTTACTCAGCAGGAGTGTACTAAATATAAAGTCTTTCATACTCTCTGTATGCTGCATGATTATATGAAGTAATATGAAACTCTCTCGCTCCACTGTCCGCCTTCACTTTAATATTTCTACTGTCTAGCTTAACTACCAGTCAAGTATTTCATATGCTTGGCAACTCCTTGTCAACTTAGTGCTAGCTCAACTTTCAGTAAACGTTAGACAAACCCACAGCTTGTCAACTTGCATAAATTTCCATGTTCTATTGGCATTTTAAAGCACGGAATTGCTCCTTGAGGACAGCTGTGCTGCAGCTTATATTGATTGCGATTGCAACATAAATTTGATGGCGATTGCAATTGCTATTGTTAAATGTATTGTCGATTTTATGGCCGCAATTAAATTTTGTTTTTTTTTTGCCTGTCCCTTGCCTCGTAAATTACGGCCCACAATGGAAAGTTGTTTTGCTCCATTGTTTGTCAGAGATCGCAGCTGAGCGATAAATGGGGGAATGGGGGCAATGCGGCGTATGCGCAACATTTGTCATGCGGCGAGCCGTAAATGAACTGAAATGAACTGTCTCCAGGCACCTACAAATCGAAATTCCAAAGTATTCCCGATATATTCCAAACTAAATTGAGCGAACGCATCGAGCCGTAATTGAATAATTTTTTCGAGCGACGCAATAATGGAAACGTGATGGTATTTAAATGTGTCTATATAGATAAGATTGATACGATAGGGGACGGGTAGGGGAGGAGGGACAGGACAATCATTAAATGCACACTTACAATTTGAATTTCTCATTCCATTTGGGGCTGAGCGTGTGGGGCTTGATGCTGGTCGCCTTGATGAGCTTGGCAGGAACCGGGCCGCCCAGCGAGTCGCGCTGCTCCCGTCGACCGGCCTCGCGCCGCTTGAAGCTCAAGCGGAAGCTGTGCTTGCGATGCGGCGGAGAGTCCGCGGCACTGTTATCGAAGCCACCGCTCATGTCCGCCGAGAGGGCGCGCGGCGTCGGCGGCAGCGGCAGCGGCGACACGGGCGGACCGCCGTCCGGCTGTATGCCCAGCATGCAATACGGATCCGAGAAGCCTGCGCACAGAGAGAATGAGAGAGAGAGAGAGAAAGTGTTATAACATTAATGAAAAGCGTGCGACATTAAATGGCAATTAATGATAGTCAGTCGCCTGCAGGCAGGAGCAGCAGCAGCAGGAGCAGGAGCAGGAGCAGCAGCTAGCTGGTTGTCAGCTGGCAGCAGACACTGCTGGTCACACAGGGCGTATGATTAACATTTCATTTGCATAAAGTGCCGCTCAATTATTAAGTGCCACTGATTTACACACACACACTCACACACACAGACACGCACACAGTGAAAGTAACAAAGGGAGCAGAGAAAGGCAGTACAAGAGAGAGGGAGGTGGAGAGGGAGGGGATGTGTGGCAACCTTTGCGGCAGCTGAGCTAGCGAGCAACTCAGCTGGGAGATAATAATCGATTAAATGTCTTCAATGGGCTATACGAATTTAATTCGAGCTCTGTGAGCGCAGATTGCTTTAGCACGGCATAGAGATGGGTGAGTGACACGAGACACGGCACGACAAAGCAAAAGAGAACAAGACGCAAGAATGTATAAATAGGCAGCCTAAATGCAGACTCAGTTAATATAATAAATATAATAAAAATATTTGTAAACAGAGAATAAGAATTTTATAGACAAAAATAAAAATAGAAAAATATTTTCTTACTTCATATATAAAGTTTACAACTATTTGTGAATTAAGAAAATATTTCTCGACGTAAGGCGCGAACCATAATATTGTCTAAAAATCATACCATTCAATCGAAAAAAAAAATAAATAAATAAATAAAAAAAAAAATAATAAATTATTAAAAATATTTGTAAACAGAGAATAAGAATTTTACAGGCGAAAATAAAAATAAAAATATATTCTCTTACTTCATATATAAATCTTACAACTATTTGTAAATAAAGAAAATATTTCTCGACGTAAGGCACGACCTAAAATATTATTTAAAAATCATACCATTCAATCGAAAAAAAAAAAAATAAATAAATAAATAAAAAAAAATCAAAAACAAATCAAATTAAATCAATGAAGATAAACAAATTTAATTGTAAGAAAATTAAGAGATTATAAAATAATTTTCATATTCAACTTTAACTCTATCCAACTTCAATATATGAAGAGAGCGATATATATATTTGCAGTCTGTCTGACTGAGCACGCTGCCATCTCTAGCTGGGCTTATTAGAAAAACTAGTCAGCTGCGAGTTGGTGTATTTTTCGTAACGCTTGAGCTGGAATAGTAGCGATTGCTGCTAATGAAAACAGAGCCCGATGCCAGCCATCGGATCTGGCAATGGCAACGACTACGGCCAATTGCGGAGGGCCAAACAAAAGGGCGAGGCACTCATCAGCCACGTTTCATTGGCAACGTGGTAGTAGTAGTAGTAGTAGCAGTTGTGGTTGTTGTTGTTGTTGTTGTTGTTGTTGTTGTTGTTGTTGTTGTTGCTATTGGCAGCCAGGCAGGCAGACGTTAGCCATCAGCAGTACATTTAGCAGATGGCAGATGGAGAAAGTGAGAGGGAGAGAGAGAGAGAGAGAGAGAGAGGGGGGGAGGGGGGACAAGGCAGAGCACAGCAGAAGTTGAGTCTGGCAACAGGAGCGAACACTCAACGTATTCCTTACACATCCTTGAGCACATTAAAATGCGAAATTGCGTTGCCTTCGATGAAGGCGGCAGCAACAGCAGCAGCAGCGGCAGAGGCAGCAGCAGCAACAGGAGCAGCAGCAGCAGCAGCGGCAGCGGCAGAGGCTGCTCTTCTGCGAGCATAATGAACAAAATGGGAAGCATTAAATTGCAAATTTATTGAACGAGCTGCGGAACAGAGTCGATGACTTGACTTTGGCCCTGCGTCTCTGCGGCGGTTCGCTGAGTGAGGATGGATTCTGGCCATAACTGTGACATGGCCGAAACAGGCAAATAAGTGCTCGAGTTTATAGTGGCTATATTTTAGAGAATGCAATCAAAACTATCACTAGATTTTATTTTATGATTACTATTTAATTATTATAATATAAAATATTAAAAAAAAAAAATATAATAATTTTTATTTTCTCAATAGAAGACAGAGAATATTAAATTCGATATACATCGTTATGTCTGATCATAAAATATTTTATGAAAACTTTCTCAGCATATTTGTGGAAAAAATCTCGAATATATGTAAGCTATGTTATGTTATATACATATATAAAAGTACTACCTAATGATTTTATTTTTATTATTATATAAATATTATTATTTTATTTTTATTATTTAATCAACAGATTTGTGATTATTTTCGATTTATTATTATTACTTATAAACTGTATTCACTAATAGGCGTATAGGCGAATTTAAATAGATTTTTAGGTAAAGTACCACACCACTCGCATACCCAATTGTTTGCACTTTACAGGGTATTATTAACATGTGACAAAAATTTTAAATATATGAGCTTGGCGCATATTGTGAGCAGTTTATTGGGGACTCGTTTGGCTTTTTGATGCGCCCAATCAGGCACACACACGCACACAGGCACGCAACGCACCCACACAGAGAGGAAATTCATAATGCAATTATTAAGGCAGCCGCAAATCAATTTGCAAACTAAAAATATTTGCACAACACACGCACACACACACGCACACACACACACGCACACAGAGCACTTGACAGCTTGATACACAGAGAGCAAAGGGAGACAGAAATAGATGGCGAGTGAGTGAGTGAGTGAGTGAGTGAGTGAGGTATATGTAGAGTGCTGTAGCTCTGCTTACCATTCGCATCCTTCGCCTCGAGACCGTCAGCCTCAATGACGACCACAGAGAGGACGATTATCTTCGGTTTATCCTCGGCGGAGGCGTGCAGCAGTCGATAATGACGATCCGGATTGACACCAAAGGCGCGCTGTGCATGCAGATACATTTCATCCTTGTAGTGCGCAAACTGTAAACAGAGAAGGGCAAGGAAGAGAGAGAGAGAGAGAGAGAGAGAGAGGGAGTGAGCGAGAGAGAGAGAGAGAGAGAGTGAGCGAGAGAGATTAAGAACGTGTTAAATATTACGTGTACGCAGCGTGCTTCGATAAACATTTATTTTAATTACATTCAATTTAATTAGCTTGTCACTTTATTTTTATTTTTTTTTACAAATTGTTTAAATATATTTTCAGTCACGGAGAAAAAACAAACACTAAGTGAGTGAATTGACATTTTTTTCGCTGAATAACGCAGCGCGTTTTTATAATCAATCAAAAAAAGGACGCGACATCCTCTCGTGCGGCAACGACTGCATGATACTCGCTCAGTAGCTAGATAGAGTCCATATAGCTTTACCTGATCTGCCTTGTCTACAATCAGATTGGGCTATCTTCACAAGTCTAAATTCTATTTGTCTAATCTCTAGCATTGCTGAGATACCCGATATAGTATTTACCAGGGCATACTATATTCCCCGTGCATATCTTATATCAAATATCTATACTCCCCAACATCAACAGAGCTGTCTCAACAGCCAAGGAATACTCTCTTCACATCGTAAACGGGCATAAAAAGGGGTATCATGAGCTTGTCAAAATTTACGTAAGCAGCAGCAGGTGCCGTGCGCGGAAAAATGCTGAAATAATAAAGCTACCTGAGCATTCACAGTTGAGCAGCTGCAGCCAGGTGTGCTCAGTTCCTCAGCTCCTCAGTTCCTCAGTTGCAACTGGAACTAAAATGTGGCATATGAGTTTTCCAGCTGGTGTATTTCTCACTCGCTTCTCTCACTGAATTTTCCTCTAAAGAATTCAAGCAACATTTTCATCTTTTTCATTTTGTCTGCCCGCTTTAACAGGGTATTTTTCCATTCAAATAACTCTTAGCTATTCGTTTTTATTGACTACAAATTTTTTTTTTCACTGGTCTTTTTTCTGTTTGTTTGCTTTGCTCGCGACCCTATATCAATTTTGTTGTTGTCTCTTTTTTCCTGGCTCTGGCATATATTTTCCTTTTTATATTTTCTCACATTTTTGCATATTGATTTATCTTGTCGAATTTATTAGCCGCTTCAGTCTGACTTGCCGATTTGCACACGCTTCAAGAGGCGCTTTCATCACCTCTCCCACTCTGACTACCACTCAACTCTGCCCCGGCCCCGCCCCGTCCTGTGCCGCCCCGCCCATTGTCGCTTTGGCATTCTTTTAATTTGATTGCTTTGACTGCAGTCGCCTAGGCAGCAGCGCGTCCAGCGCAGTTATTAAGTATCGAACCTCACTCGAAAGCTGAGCTAGTCTCGGCTGCCACGCCCACGCCCACGCCCACGTTCAGGCACAGCTCGAATCATTTGTTGACTAGGCAAAATCTAAGCCTCATTTGTACGTCTTTTCTGCGCTCATCTCTATAAATATTAAGAGCTGCGCCGGTTTGTGCGAGTCAGTTCGACTGGATGATGCCCTGTAGTTTGAGTTTGAGCAAGTTGATTTATTTCGGATCTAGAAAAAATTCTAGCTAGAGTTGCGATCGAATATTGGTTAGTTATATATAGAGCAGCTGCTAGTCGAATACTTTTGAGGTCTTCTCTAGTATTTAAAAGCATTTAGGTCATGCATATAATATAAATTTGCTGCTTATGCAAATGGCTGCTCACAGAGCATCGTTTAGTCGGGCACTTCCGACTGCTCTTCTCTTACTTCTCCTATTCGAGTACTTTCTGGCATTTTGGAGCATTATGAATAAAAGATACTTTTGCTGCTAGTGCCAATGGCTGATTATAAATATTACAAGGCGTGCAGCAAAAACTTGTCACAGATAAATCCCGCTAAGTTGAGTTCCTAAAAATCATCAGGCAGGTACTAATTGTAGTTTTCTCTTCCCTATGGCAAGGCAAACTCGCAAAGGGAAGTTTTTCTCCATTGACGAAGCAAAGATCAAGAAACTTTGCCAACTATTTTTTACAGCAAAAAAAAAACGTAAAGCAGAAACTTTAAGAGAGCAAAAAGTTTTATTTGACTGCCAGACTCGCTGGTGTTTAGAAGAGCTCGATTCTCGGAAGAGTTGCAGTGCTAGGGACTTCAATCAAAGCCGCGCTGGGCGAATTGGGACTCGGGTTATCAGGGAGCTGCGCGTCGTCGAGGCATTAATGCAGCGCACATTTATTCGATCATTAGTTGGCATTAAGAGCATTAGCCCACTTGCAGCTGCTGCGATTTGTAATTATTTTCCATTATGTGCAGGAGCAGGAGCGTGGCAGGAAACGCCGCCCGTTGAGCTCTGTTGCGGCATAAATAAGTTTAGTGACTCGACTCGGGGCTTGAGGCCCAGAGAGAATTGACCCCGACTTCAATCTGAATCACAGCAGGACTAACGTCGTTAGCCCGGCCACGGCTGAAAGTTTTATTGTGCTGCCATAACCCAAAGCACCCCACTGAATGAACCAACTTATCCACGCCACTCCCCTTTCCCTTGCCCTTCCCCGCCTTCTTTTCTAGCTGCACTCAACTAAAGTTTCATTAGTTGTGCAATTTTCTCACTGTTGAATTAAAAACGATAATTGAAAAATGTTGCTAAGGCCACAGCCGGCGTTCGGCCCCTGTGAAAATATTGGAAAATTACCGAGAAAACGGAAAATCGAAATGAAAATCCAGTCAAACTTTTACTTATTCTCTGCTCTTCTACTCTCTCATATCGACAGAGAAAAAAACACTTTTATAATTGAATTTTATTGCCACATGCCCAAACGTGTCTTGGCCCAAACACTTTGGCCTCGAGGACCTGAAACCCTTAAGCGGTATTAATCATCATTTAAATTGCACAACATTTTAGCCGTGGACGGAACTCGACTTTAAGTCATCATTTATCATCCATCTAGCTAACCGCTCGTTAATTTCCAACGGTAATTTGCATAAGTTTCAAGCTTAATCAAAAATTCATAGATAGTGTTTGAACCTTTTGCCGTATATTTGATTTATATACAAATACATATAGATATATGTATGTATGTGTGTGTGTGTGTGTGTGTTGACTCACCTGCCCGCCGGGCGCAGGTGCGCCCACTGTATTGGCTATGGTGTGCAGGACCTCCACATAGAGCTTCTCTTTATCATCGTGCCGCTCGATGGACTCCTCGGGCACTGGCGGATCACGTTCATTTTCTGGATTAGCCTCGGCACGTGATTCGGCCGCACGCGTCGCCGACATGCGACGATTTTCACGTTTCCAGCCGAGCGATGTAAAGTTCTCGAAATACGACCCATCCGTTTCCTGTACGCTGTAAGAGAGAGAGTGGGCGAGAGTGTGTGTTAGAGTGAGAAAGAGAGAGAGAGTTAGGATATCAAAGTTTAGTTTACATGCGAGTGCACTTGATGCTATCAAACAATTTTCAGCATCGCCCCGTGCTGCTCGTGTCAGCCAGCTCTCTCTAATTGGCACTGTCAATATGCTCGACATAAGTATTAAGTATTCCATTTGCATAGCGCCGCATTCATGTCAGACCTATTTCAAACATTGATAAGGGTCGACTCTGTTCGGCCCACACGCTTGTTGCTTCTCCTGCTGCTCGCTAATTGTATACAAATATATATATGTATGCACGCACACACACACACACATTCGCATATTTATATGAATATATTAAAATACATACGCATATACATATATATATTTATGTAAAATTGACAGCTTGTTTTCTTATTAATCATACGCCCAGTGCGCCAGTTAACAGATTTTTAACTCAGTCAAGGGTTGCGCACGATAATGATGACGATATTGCTGATAATGATGATGATGTGCCTAATCACATACACACACACACACATTGATATATACTCAGCAGCTGTGTGTCTTTAAATTGAGCTACAAAACTTTTCACACTCAGCACAAAATGGGCAGCGGCTAAGCGTCTAAGCGGCTTAACTTTGTTGCCAGCGTTTTCAGATTTTTTACGTTTATGATGCGAGGAAAACATGCGCTAGCACCCGACTAACAGATACCCTGTATATTGCATATAGATAAGAGAGCAAACAGAGAATATGCAACGCAGGCAATGATGAACTTCTCATACAATTAAACAATATTGATATAATATCATTTATCGATAACATATATAAACTATCGATATACTAACAAGTCGCTGTCGCACCTCATTGTTATCTATTTCTCTCTTATAATCCTCATAAGTCTTTCATATTTGTTTAGCTCCTCTAACACATCTACCCCATCGATTGCTATTACAGGGTATTCCATAAAAATTATAAGCCCTGCTGTGCCAGAAATATCATTTTGCCAACACTTTTTGTTGACGTTTTTTTCATTTCAGTTTCGAGCGCCTCCCAATTGTCAAGTTGGCAAGGGGCGTGGCTCTGGCTTACAAAGTGCAATGCTCGCAAGTTTTATATATTGTTTTCATTCTTGATATTTCTCTTCTTCTTTTTTTTGCGCTAAAAAATTTAATTTTCAAACTTTTTGGCGCAAGTTTTGCTGTTGTTTGCCTTGCGATTTTTTTTTTCTTTTCTTTTTTTTTTGTCAACGAGCTCTCAATTTCAGTTTAAAGTTCTTGGCATCTCTTTTGCGCCTTGGCCTGGCCTGGTTGTTCCTGGCTCTTGAGGCACTTTCAGCTGCCGTTTTCCTTTATTTTCTTATTTTCTGTTGCGCCTGTTATTATTTATTATTTATTGCGCATTTATATTGTCGCAAATATTTTCGTGCAGTGTTGGTAAACACTTTGTTAAACTTTTCTTTAGCTTTGCGTAAAATGGTTTTGCGAAAGTAAATGTTACAGGCAGAGGAAGTCTTGACAGACCCCATGAAGTCTTGTCCGTTTGGCTTTCAATTCTAAATATATATTCCAGTTATCATGTTGCTTCCATATTATCGATAATAATCGATTAATTCTGGTTAGTTCTATGACACTTGATAGATATAATGATATATTCAGATAGAATTATTCTGCATATTATTTTGCATAAATTGGTAATAATTCACTCACTAATACTCTAAATAGCTTACAAATATTATGCATTTTAGTGAGAATATTTCTAGAGCTTTCATAATTTCTTTTGATATTTACCAACTGTGGCATAAATATTTGCTTTTATACATTATTTCTACAATATAAGTAGGTGCTGGCCTGCTAGCATCTTAGTTAGGGCTTTTAATTACATTCATTGCGCGCGCCTCTCTCGGCGCTTCTCATGGAGTGCAACTAACTTGGTGTTTCTTAAAGCAACACCTAGCGAAATCTCATTTCATGCTTAATTAAATGTTACCTCAAGACCACAGTCTCATTATGCGCACGTTTCCAGGTTAAGTTGAAGCCGCATTATGCAAAGCAGACGTCGGGGCAGAGGCAGAGGCAGAGGCAGTGGCAGAGGCAGCGACAGTCGTTGTGGCTGCAGCATGTTGCAACCTTGCTGCCAGCAAGCCTTCCACTGTCCCAACTCAGGCACTCAATGCTAAGATATGGCCTTATCTGTGTGCGTGTGCGTGTGTGTGTGAGTGCTTGTGCTTAACTTGGCCAAAAAGTTTGAGCTGCTCAAAAGGTTGGGCCCGCATTCGAAACTGCCAATGTTGCATAGACTTAGGCGAGGCGCTGCGCGACGCTGAGGGGCGTGACCTAAAGTTTCTTTTGGGAATTACAACGTCGAGCGGGCTAAAAATAAAATACTAAACAACAAAAAAAACGAAAGGCAAACTTTTGTAATTACATAATTATGAAGGTCGCACTTGAAACTTGAATAGAGAGCACTGAAGACAAATGCAAGACGTTACTACGTAAGGCGTACTACGTACTACGTAATACGTAAAGTAATAGCAACTTGAATAGATTCATTAATTGGTAAATAATTCATTTCCTTTCGCTCCGAGAAGCCTTTCAGGTCCTTAAATATATAATTTACGGGCAGCGACTCGAAGTGAGGTGCCCGTTAGGCGCAGACCTTGTATAATTTATGCATTGCTCTTTCAAATGCACACACAAATACACATAATATGTGTGCACACATATTTATACAAGTAAATAGCTATTTGCGGCGCCCCGTAGCTAATTATAATAAGCAATTGTACTGCGGGAGGCCACACGGAAATAAAAACAAACACCGGCTGGTAGTGCTCGACTAGGAAATACCCAAACTACAGCAATATTAAAGCAATATCAAATTCCAGATCTTTAATATTCGTTTCCCTCTCCTCTTCAAGAATCTACCTTACTCTACTCTACTTCATTTTAATTTCCGTCTCTTTCCATACAGAAATCATTAAACCCGCGAATTTTCATTTTCAATTGGGCTCAGGGTATAAAATAGGGGAAAATATTCCATTTACGACTTTCTCGCACATCATCAACTATGCATTAGGGCCTCACACTTACCCAGAATTGGAGCGCGGATCGACCTCCGGCCAGCTGAGCCGTCGCTTGCAGAAGGCCAACGGAGGCCGCGGCGGCGGATCCGGCTGATGCAGCGGCGAGTTCCGGCTGCGAAACGAGCCCGTGCGGGGCGGCACCAAACACTCCAGGGCGCGCGATTGGCGACGCGAATTGATGGGCGTATTCCCAGCGGATGAGCAATTGCCAGCAGCTGCACCTGCTGCACTACCGGGCAGTGGCTTGGGGTACCCTGTGGAGAGAAGTACATATGGCGAATTGAGTTGATGGGTAGCGGAAGAGTGGCAAAGTGGGAGCAGGAAACGAGCTCGGCATGCCGAACCACTAAATATCCTATGACTTAGTAGTAGAACTGTGATTTGATTCTACTCTCAGTTTGTATTAAAAGTAATACTCCTCCCCCCAACAACATCATCAAGCACAGGGTGTCTCTGGGGAACTGTGTATTAAATTGCATTTGACCTTGAGTCTTAAGCGTCGCTTTGAGCTGTGAACCTAAGAGAAATAAAACTAAAAGACAAATTACGTTTTCATGTTGTTTTCCGTATTATTCGCCGTATTATTCTCAGCTGTTCGCCTCAATTTTTTGTATTTCAATGCCCAGAGCTTAAGGAGAGAGAAGTCATGCAATTGCTAGAGAGAAGCAAACGCTCGTAACTTCTAATACAATGGGGAGTACTTAGCCATGAAGCGCATGTTAATGGATTAGGGGAGGTCGGGAGGCAGTGGTAGCCCGGGGTGTTTACAGTTTAGAGCAGGAAGGAAACATGGAAGGAAACAAGGCTGTCGGTCAGTCAGTCAGGCCGCCAGCTAAGCTCCAGTCAAGTCAATGCGTTGCGGTCAATGTGGCATGAGGCAGAAGGGGAAGGGGACGGGGGCCGGCGGACGGTGGGCTGCGGGCGGCGGGCGGGGCTGGAAAGCATGGATGGAGGCCATGGTGTAGGTGTTTTGGGGCAGGATGTGGACAAGCATTGCTCAGAGCAACACAACCGCAACCTTGACATGCATCTGTGTGGCTGCTCCTGCTGCTCCTGCTCCTGCTGCTGCTCCTGCTGCTGTTGCTGCTGCTGGTATTGCTGTTGCTGCTGCTCTTGCTGCTCCTGCTCCTGCTGCTGCTGCTATCACTGCTACTGCTGCTGCTGCTGCTGCTGCTGCTGCTGGTATTGCTGTTGCTGCTGCTGCCAGCGACAAGGACAATGGTGCTAGCATTGCAGTTCCTATGTGAATGCCAGTGCCACTCCATTTGTCTAACCATTGCTGCGGCTTCGTCATGAAAGCTTTTTGGGCTTCAGCCGCTCTGACTAGCTGATAGCCTGCCTGCCTGCTCCTGCTTATGCAAAAGCACCCAAAAGAGAATACATATATTGTGTATGCATACATACATATGTACACAGAGAGATTCGAGCATAAAGTCAAAGTTAGCCCAAAACACAGCCGCACAGCCAAGTGGATGGGGAAATAGAAAAGCACACAAAGATACACACACAGATACACACTGATACACACACACACACACATGGACACATTGGGAAATGCGCTTACACGTTGGCGGTTTTATAGCAGCCACGCCTTGTAGTGCTGTTTATCTGTTCAGTGCTGGCCATTTGACTAGTTTCAGGCCAGATTTAGCTGTTTATTTGAAGAGTCTTTTAAATGAGTTTCTCATGGACAAGTTTGATTGTTTCATGTTATAGATGGACACAGACTATACCTAACTCATTCATCTGCCTAAACACAGCTTAGCTATATTATTGTATAGGTATTAGTTTAGTTTTAGTTTAGTTTACTAACCACATCTAGCAGAGTAACTGCTTGACTTCTTCGGCTTTCTTCTCTAACTTCTCTAAGCACTCTAGCACTTTTTAGCCGTTTTTCAAAGCCACTGCTATAGCTAAAACTTCTCTAAGCACTCTAACACTTTTTAGCCGTTTTTCTAAGCCACTGTTATAGCTAAAACTTGTGTAGTTTCACTTCAGCATTGATGGCATCGACGCGCCGTTCTCGTTGTCGTTGTCATGTGGCCAGAAACTGCTCGTTGGTGGCGCGTGCAGCAAGATAAGCCAATTTCAATTTGATTCAAATGCTGTAGACGTTTGTAAATCAAATGCTAAGCAAATGCCGAGCCACGATGAGACACGCAGGACACACAGGACAACGAATCAGCTGAACAGCGGTTTCTGCGGCTTGCTGCGTCTGTGTCTTGACTTTCAAATGTGTTTGCGATTGCCAACAGCAACAGCAACAACAACAACAACAGCAACAACTACTACCAAAGTCCCGCATTGGCTTTGCCGGCAGGCAAAACGAATTTTCGTTGCCAAAAGGAGCAACAACGCTCAGCAGGACCTCATATGCATGTTGATTGCCCCAACCAGTGGCGCTGCACAGTTTTTGCTCTCTGTTGCAGTTTGTTCTTATTTATTTTGCTTTTTGCTCATTTTCTTTTTTTTTTTTTTTTTGGTTGTGGATTTGTTTGCTTATCTCGTCGACTTTCAAACCATTTGCACCACAAACACACACACACACACACATCCAAAAAAGCGCAGCAAAACTATCCACAAAACTTTTGCTGTTCGAACTCGAAATGTTCTTGTTACTTTCGGTTTCTGCATTTGGAAAACATGACGCCTGGCAAATTCGATATGAGCTTGGCTCCCATCGGCTGTTGGCATCTTTGCGGCGAGCCCGGAAATAAAAACTATCGATTACGCATTGATTCTTGTTTCGCTCAGCTCGTTCTGTGGATGCTGTTATGGATTTGGCGTTGCTTGGAGCAGCTGCATTTGCCAATGGGCACCACAGGGCGTATGTGCAATGCCCAAATCGAGTAAATGTTCTTGAGCAAATTTGCCGAGTAGCCAAATATTTGGCTTGGCTGAATATTCAATGGGCATATATGAATTGCAGAGAAGCTCAAATGAAACAGCAGCAGCAGCAACAGCAGCTGCACTACGTGGCGTATGAGTAATATGAGTAGCAATGTAATATTTGCATTTAGCCATAATCGAATCTCGGTTAGCTGAAGCACATGGCGTATGCGTAATGCGAAATTGAAGTTAACTCATCTGAGAGATGCAACCGAAAAGCTATACGAATATGAATACTAATTGAGTATATTCACAATGCTAGTTGCATTCCCTTCGGCTTATTCAGGCACAAATAGTACGTAAGATTAGAGTAAGATTAGAGTAGCCTAACATATAAATGCCATCCCTGAGACGGAGCGAAGCCATCCTCAGGGGTCAATCAGAATGTAAAATGAGCTTAAAATGTGAAACGGCTACAGAATTGCGAACAGTTCTGCATATGCATGACGAATAGGACCCTTCCAATGAGGGAAAGTAAATTTGGGACTCTCATGCGCTTTGAGTAAAATGTAAAGCAATTTAACTCACTCTCTCTCTCTGCCTCTCTCTCTCTAACTTTCTCTGTACCTTTCTCTTTAAAACAAGCATGATGAATAAATAATTTAGCTTAAGTTCAACAGATGCGCGAATTTACTCTCAATCTCTCTCTTGCTCTCACTTCTCTCTCTCTCTATTACGCTTGAGTGAATAAATAATTTAGCTGTAATTCAACAGATGAGAAACGATTTGACTCTCACTCCCTCCGTCCTCTCTCTCCTCTTCCTCTCCTTCCTATCTCTCTCCCCCTCCTTCCTCTCTCCTCTCCCTCTCCTTCCTCTCCTTCTCCCTCTCCTTCCTCTCTCTCTTTCTTCCCTCTCTGACTCGCTCTTACTTCCACTTCTCTATCTCTCTCTATCTCTCTATCTCTCTCTCTCTCTCTCTCTCTCTCTCTCTGTCTCTCTACCTATCTCTTTCTCTCTCTTATGTCGTGCGATAGGCCCAAGCCATAGACTTATCAATTAAGTGGAAATAATGTGCATAAGATAAATGTATACATATATATAGATATATTTTTGTATACATACATACATATATCTTTATATAATATACCCCAAAAAAAATACAAACAAACAAACAAACCGTCATTAATTACAGTATTTTTTGCTTTTCATAAAAATTAATTACTTTTTTTCCATTTGCCAACGCATTCGTAACATTATTATTTTGCTCAAGCATACATCAAACCAATAAGAATGTGCCACTGGGGCGTAACTGACTCTCTAATGCTCGCTCGTAATCTAAAGGCAGCTCGAACTATTCCTAGTATATGAAGAGCAAGTCAAGTGTAGCCAACTAACCGAAAATTTGAATAGGAATATATATATATGAATAATGAATAATGAATAATATATATAAATATATACATATAAGAATATATAGAATACAAATAATATAAGAGACATAAAATCAGATTTTCTTAATTATCTTCGGACAGTAGGCTCAACCAATATACACCTTCTCAGCTCATGAAGAGGTATCAAAAGTAATACGTATCTTTAGTTTGTCATGGATTTTCATTAATCTTGCCACACTTTGGCACACACACACACACACACCAATACACATACACAGACAGACAGTGTGTAGTTGCCTTTTGGGGGGTAAATCCCATTTATCACACTAATGCACTGAATTTGTTTGCTGCGTCGTGGGCGACTCACCTAGTAATGGATTAGTGGCATTCGGATTGCCAATGACGACGCCGCCGGCTGGATAATTGCCGCCGCCGGCACCGGCCCCAGCCACGCCCGCGTTGGGCGCTGTGGGCGCACCGTAGACGCCGACGCCGCCCAGGCCGCTGCCAATGCTCGCCTGCTGCTGTAGTGGTGCGTGTGCGTGTTGCTGCTGTTGCAGCAACTGTTGCTGTTGCAGCTGCTGTTGCTGCTGCTGCTGCTGCTGCTGGTGTGGCTGTTGCTGCAGCAGCTGCTGCTGCTGCTGTTGCTGCTGTGCCAGCAACTGTTGCTGTGCGCCAAGCGCTGCTGACCCGCCAGCCACGCCTCCTGCGCCCGCCTGCTGCTCCGCGGACTCCTGGCGCGACAGCGAGAAGCGCCGATTGCCGAGGCCCAAGCTGGATATGCCACTTGTTACATATTGTTGCATGGAGCTGAGGAAACTCATGGCGGCATTTGTTGTTGTTGCTGTCGCTTAATTGGCTTAAATGGCTGTCGTTGTTGTTGCTGCTGTTGGCCCCAGTTCTGCTGTTGTTGTTGCTGCTGTTGTTGGCCCCAGTTCGGCTGTCGTTGCCGTCGTTGTGATTGTGAAATTAATCACTTGGAAACTTTTAGGCGAATGCAAAGCTCAGGATTTTGCTTACAAATTCGTTATGTTTTCTAATTATAAAATGTGCTCCAGCTCCAACTCCTGCTCCAGCTCCGGCTCCAGCTCTGCTGCTCCTTTGGCGCCGTTTGCTCCTTTAAATGCCAGACCAGACCACACCGTAAACTCTGCAAGTAGAGGAAAGCCTTTATTCTCTGCTTTTTAATTGAAATTTTTGCCCCAGCTTAAATCGATGCCAAGGCAAGCCAAATACATAAATATAGGTCTACACATACATATATATGTATGTATATATCTGTGTATATTAATATACAAAGAGGGTTTGTGCTTGTAGAATATCTCTAAATATGCTTTACCTCAGCTCAAGATTACAAGCAATTAGCTAGCTGAGCTCCTCTGCCCCGCCCCCTGTCTCTGAGCCTTTTCAATTTATTTCACAAATCTTGAGGACTGCTTGGCCTCTTGGCCATTTGGCCAGCTTACTTAGGCCATATTGTTATTTGGCCAAGATTTCCATTGCAAATATGCTGCAGCTGAGCTAATCTGCAGCCCGCAAACAATTTGCCAAGTGTCGCTGCAGGAGAAGCTAACAAAAATATTTCTGTTTTAATATAAAAGTCAACCTTTGAGGGCAATTGGATATGCGAGTTTGCAAAATAAATAAAGAAGATGACAATTAAAATGTATATTGACTTGCTGCATCATGTTATAATAATGTAATATATCGGCATATAAGTAGCTTGAGCCAGAGAATTGAAATGGAAATTGGATTGCAATTGAATTGAATATCAATTCAATATCAATATCAATATCAATATATGGCTTTCTGTTAGCTCAGATAACATTCCATGGAAAGTTTTTATAGCTCTATAGATACTTCTATCTCTATTATAAGATCTGTATAGCTGTACTAAAGATAGAGCTGAAGAATACAGCTAGCTGAAGCATCGGGCCTTGCCTAGTTGAGCACTACCAACTCTACCTTGTAGGTAGTCTACTAGTATACAGTGCTACCATTACCTACTTCAAGACTCCAATTACGGTAATCTTACACTACTTTCGTCTCACAATTCTAGCTTCCGTTTAATTAAAATTTTCAACTTTAAAGCACTGTGAGTTCTGCCCTCGCATTTCCATTTGATTGTTATCTGTCACTGTGGGAAATTGCTTAAAGCGTAAACAGTTACTCAGCCATTCGGCTATTCGGCTATTCAGCGAGTCAGTTAGTCTGCTGGCAGCTCGCTCCAGAGTCAGCTCAAGCTGACGCATTTCATTTTGTAAATATTTTGTAGCATACCTTTCAGCGCGCAGCTAAATTAATTTGTTAAATTTTTGACGCTTTCGTTTCCCGCGCCCTCGCCCTCTGCCCGCCACTCCCTCCGCCCTCTGCCCTCTGCGCTTTGGTTTTGATTGAGTTGTTGCTCCCGCTATTTGTGTTGACTCATTGCCAGCTGTTTGTGCAAGCAATTTGCGCAAACAGCAAATAGCAACAGCAAAAAAAAAATAAAATAAAATTAATCTAGAGTGCAATTCAAAGTTGATTTCATATATCGATTTGTTGTTGTTGTTGTTGTTGCTGCTGTTTCTCTGTTAATTAATTTTACTTTGATTGACAAGCGAAGAAGTAAAGTGAAGTGAAGTGAAGTGGAAAACGATAGTTGAGCAGCCAAGCAATTACCGCTATCTAACTAACTAACTAACGGGGCCATAACTGATCAGCCTGGACGAAGCTGAGGCGAGGGCCAATCGACCCGCTTGGATTTGCGGCCATTTTTGCCGCCATTAGCCACAAAACATGTGCATAAATTATGTCCAGCTGCTGCGACACTGGCATAATAAATGCAACGCCCGACGCTAATTAGTTAATTAATTGTCCCCAAGCCGCACAGCGCGCGCGCCAATTTATAATGCCCCAAAAAACGTGACGGGATTTGCCTTTGTGTTTTTATAATAATAATACTATATACACCATTAACAGTCTATAATTAAAGCTATGTGGCTCTAAGCAGGATAAGCCTTTAAAAGCCAGAAAGCCTCTAAATCATATACATATATAATCAGATATATGTATGTAAATAATAGCAGATGTTACCATATAAAATTGTACAAAAAATATATCGGAATTTGAGGAACGGGCTTGATATATTCCTTTATATATAGAAACAAATTGTAAGAGCTTAAACAAAAATTGCATGAATTAAAAATAAATTATTTAAATTGAATCTCATTATATAAAATTTAAATCTAATTTAAATTAAATCTCATATTTTTTTTTTTCAGCTAAATTTATGATCCAACTAAAATAAGCTCTGCATAGGAGAGTTTATTGTGAAATATATTACAAAAGTTGTATCATATGAATAGCAAAATTTTCTAATTAAAATGAGCATGCTGTAGCCGAGCATATTTGGAAGCCCAATATTCGCTCACAGCTCTTCAAACTCAACAAGAATTCATTGTCGAAATACTTTACTTGATTACGAGTCTCTCAAGTCCAACTGACGAGCATATGCAGATGTTGTATGGAAAACTTTCATATGTATAGAAAACTAATCCAGCCATTTACAGCTCTTGAGCGAGCGTAAAAATAGTAAGCAGGCGCTTTCAGCGCATTCATGAAATCATTCACAATTTGTTCGCATGACAAACAATAACGGGAAACTGAATGAAAGTTGATTATGATTTAAAGTGCTTTTTAGCTGGCATTAATAAAGCGTCGATAGGAGTGAGGCTGCTGCTGCTGCTGCTGCTGCCACAGCAACTGTTGCAACAACAGCAGCAAAACAATCGAGCGACAAAATTAACAATGGCTAACAATTTGTGTGATTGTGTGCGTGAGTGTGCGTGAGTGAGTGTGTATTCAGCGTATTTTATATTCATGTCTGGTCAGCAAAGGCAGCAAATTATTGCTGCTGGTGCTCCTGCTGCTCCTGCTGCTCCTGCTCCTGCTGCTGCTGCCGCCACTTAGTGCTGCCCTTGCAACCGATTGCTGCATAATTAGCAGCGTTTCGGCCGAGCTAAATATAAAACCATTTGTAACGCACTTTTTCGGTTTGTTATCAATGCGTGTGAGCTGCTGTGGGGGCGCCGAGGGGGGCGTGACTAGCGGCTTCTGCTTCGTAAATGCTAAAAATAAATCGTTGAGCGCAAAAGTTGATTTATACGACGCACGTAAATTCGCCATTAAGCAGCAGACAAATGTATTACAATTAAATGAAATGGAAGCGAATGGGGGCAGCAACAACAACAACATCAACAGCAGCAGCAACAGCAACAGCTGCTTACGCCCGCGGACACGCCTACACATATGCGAGAGTTGAGCCAAGCGGCGTGCACAGGACTTTAATTAAGATTAATTGAGCGCTGGCCAAGCCCCGTTATAAGGCATAGAAGGCAAATTGATTGACTAGCAGATACCCTGTAAATGTAGCGTGGGATTTTTCAGCTAAATTTCAGTTCTCTCACTCTTTCTCTCACTCTCTTTTTCTCTCACTCTCTCTCTCTACTCAATCATCCATCTATTCATATTATGCTTGAGTATAGCCAATCGAAATTATTATAGAAGTCAAGAAGATAATCAAGACTACTCACACATACATATGCAATCATAGCTGACCTACCCTCTATTCAGCATGTGCTATAAGTACAGGGCATAACAAGCTAATACATATAGCAGAAGGGCCAGACAGAAACTTTAAGAAACTTGCCTGCAACTATTATAAGGGGTGTGCGTGTGTGTGCGTGTGTGTGTGTGTGTGTGCGTGTCGGACTGCGTGCGTGTATATTAGAGGGTAGCGGGTGCTAATGAATGCCATTAGCCAGCAACAGCTAGACAAGACACACCAGCTTCAATCTATTTAGTTTTTATTAATGATTATGCATGCGACATGTGGCAGCAACTCCTCAGCAGGAGCAGGAGCAGGTAGCAGCAGGAGCAGCAGTAGCAGCAGCAGCAGCAGTAGCAGCAGCAGCAGGAGCAGCAGCAGCAGCAGCAGCAGCAGTAGCAGCAGGAGCAGCAGCAACAGCAGCAGCAGCACCAGCAGCAGCAGCACCAGCAGCACCAGCAGCAGCAGCAGCAGGAGCAGCAGCAGCAAGAGCAGCAGCAGTAGCAGGAGCAGCAGCAGCAGCAACAGGAGCAGCAGGAGCAGCAGCAGCAGCAACAGGAGCAGCAGCAGGCGTAGCAGCAGCAGCAGGACCAGCAGTAGCAGGAGCAGCAGGAGTGGCTGAAACTTTCCACAAACTACATAAAATGCGCATCTCGCATTTCTATTCCGTCCTCTGGCAATTCGACAGTAGCTTTTATATTAAGTAAATGTAATTTACTTTTCGTGTTGCGGCCACTAAATGATATCGGCTGACAGCAGCAGGAGCAGCAGGAGTCGTTGGCTAGCTGAGCTGGAGAGGGCCATTTGTGTTTCTGTTGTTTCTTATTTATTTTTATTTTCAGGCCTGTCGTTGTTAAGTCAATTTTCATTTTCACACATTTTCCGGTTTAGCTCTTCTGCTTTCTTTTCTTTTTTCATTTTTTTTTTCTCTGCATGCATATCTGGGCAAACAAACATGTGAGGTGTTCAGGAAGAGGAAGAGGGGAGCAAATGCCTGTTGATAAAACTGAGTGGCAATCATAAATGGCAAGCAAAGTGGGTCAAGCCGAACCAGGGATGCACTCATCCCTGAAGCAAGATGAAGGACTTGTAGTATCTGAGGCTACACTACACCTGTTATGCCGAGGTAGCACTTGGAGCAGGAGCTGTGGGGAGTGGATAATCGAGGCCAACTGTTCGCCATAGCCAAATCACTCTCTTTATAGGGCATATAACAAAGCCGTAGCGCATAAAAAAGAAATGTTTTTCCATGTGGCAGAGCTAAAAATAAGCGCGTCCTGCTGGCAGCAGGGGTGGCAGGGGGAGCACGCGAATGCTGCGATGGCTGCAAGCTGCCTGCGGGTGAGGGGGAAGCAAATCCCAGTGTGCCACCAAAAAAAAAAAAAGGCAATTGTAAGGCAATTTCAAAGGCGAAATTATTATGTCGCTTTATGTCAATTTTTTGTTCCGTTTGTTGTGCGTGTGTGTGATGTATGTGTGTGTGTGTGTGTGTGGGTGCCAGGCTTTGCTTCCTCTTTGCTTTCCTTTGTCACACATCCAGCATCTGTGCGTGTATGCAGATAGAGGCGTGGCACGTTTATATTTCGTGGGTGTTTGGGTTTTTTTCTTCTTTTCTTTTTGAGGGGAGGTGGTGTGGGGGCAATGGGCGTGTACGTGAAAATGATAAAGCAGCTGCGTCAAGGACAACGCACGCTGTGCGCCATCGAATTTATTTTCCCTGCTGGCCCAGACTTGATATGTGGCTTTAAACTGAGCGACGACCAAATTTGTGACAGAACATTTCGACTTCGACAACTCACAAAAAAAAAAACACACACAAATGACAAAAACAAGAAAAAATCCAGCAGAAAAAAGAAAAGAAAATCAAATAAAATAAGCAAAAAGCAAATAAACAAAACATTCCAAGAGAACAAAAACGCGAGTTAAACAAATGTGCGGATCTCAAATGTCTTATTTAGCTGCCGTGTGCCACGAGCCATGTGGGTCTGAGTCTGTCTCTGTCTGTGTGTGTGTGTGTATGTGGGCGTGGCAATATATAAATTACTTTACGCACGAACTGTCTGATGGCGGGTGAAAAAGAAAAAGCGTCTCGTGATAACAGTCGGCAATTGCGGTTAATATGATTAAGTTAAGGCGACAGCAATGAAAATTGCAGTAAAACTTTAGCAGGAGCAGCAGCTGTGGCAGGAGCAGCAGCTGGAGCGCGGTGGCTGAAGTGCGAGCAGGAGACGGAGCAGCAGCTGTAGTTTTAATTGGAGTAAGAACTGAAAAACTGAAAAACCATGACTGTGACAGTTCTCTGAGCGCTGACTGTGGGATGTGCCTGAAGCAGAAGCAGTGGAAGAAAGAGAAGAAGCTGCTTGCATAGCGGGGCAGAGGATGTGAGGCAATAGCTGCGACAGTTGTATAAATACTAGCTTGAGCTGTGCGTGAAGTATGAACTAGAGTAAAGGCAATATCTGGAGGCATAGTTGAAGCTACAGTTAGACACACAGCTGGAGCTGAACACAGTAAAAGAAAACACTAACTGACAACTGTGACTGAGAGAAGTAACTGAGAACAGTAATTGAGAATAAAAACTGAGAACAGTAAGTGAGAACAGAAACTGGGAACAGTATTTGAGAACAGGAACTGAGAACAGTAGTTCAGGACAGTTGCTGAGAACAGTAACTGAGAACAGCAATTGAGAACAGCAACTGAGAACAGTAATTGAGAACAGCAACTGAGAACAGTATTTGAGAACAGTAACTCAGAACAGTAACTGGGAGCAGTAAGGGAGAACAGTATCTAGGAACAGTCAAGGAGAACAGTAACTGAGAGCAGTCATTGAAAGCAGCAACTGAGAACAGTAAAGGAGAACAGTAAAGGAGAACAGTAACTGGGAACAGTAAAGGAGAACAGTAACTGGGAACTCACTGAAGCAACAGCTGTCACATATTTCGTATCAGTAATATCAATCAAATGCTACGGAAGTGGCAGTAACAGAGACTTTATGAAGCTGTAGCTTCCGTAAGTCTCTCATGGAACCAAATGCAACTGTAGCCATAACTTCAAGTGGAGGAGCTGGAAAGGGCAGCCGTAAAAAAGCATATACGATAGCAATTGTAGCTGATGCTAAAAGAGCAGCAAAGTCAATTGTAGGACTTGTTGCAGCTGCAGCAGCAGTGGACACAGACTGAACAAATGGCAGCCGTAAAGCTCTTACTGAGATAGAACAGATCGCATGTGATAATAACTGTTAATGTTGTCGTTGAAACTGCAGAGATAAGAACTGTATATATCTCAGTAGATTTACAGCAACAGTTGCAATGGAATCAGGATATTTGCAGACTCTTGCAGCAGTATTTACGACTCTAGTTAAAAGTTGAATAGCAGTAAAAGCAATTAGTAAAGTAAGTGCAACTAGCATCAAAGTTAAGCTTGAGCCAACAGCAAGTGCAGCACTTAAGTAAATATTGTGAAAATAGCAACTGTAGTCAAAGTTTTTGCAAACCAGCAGCAGAAGATATAAATGCAATCATTAACATTTGATTAACATTAGCTGTAGATAGTGTGGCTGTAACAGCAAATATGGCAAATGCAGCAGCTGGAGTGCTCGTTATGGGTACAGCAACTGCAGCAGTTAGACCAAGTGGAATAGTTGAAGCAACAATAGAGCTAAGCGAACAATAGAAGCTATAGATTGGAGTATTAGCAGAAGAGTCTATAGCAATAACAGGGAGTATTAGCAGAAGAGTCTATAGCAAGTGAGAGAAGTCTAGGCGGGAGTGCACGACTAATACAGTTGGCTGGAATCATCAATACTATATGTGTATATACTTGACACAGCTGCTTCACAGTCCCACTCGATATTAGCACTCGGTGTAAACTGCCATTTATATTTAGTGACAGCATGTTAACCGTCTGGCTTAACAGTAATGGGAAACAAGCGAGCAGGGAACTTCCTAGCTAATAGTTGGACTAACAAAGGCTGTCGCCTCGGCCTCGAGCAGCAGCAATATTCTGTCCCTATCATCATCATCATAAATCACCGAGTGCTGCACATGCATCACTTTCCGCACACTTTTCATGCAGCTGCTTCTGCTTTT
This sequence comes from Drosophila navojoa, assembly GCF_054131105.1. Classification (NCBI taxonomy): domain Eukaryota; kingdom Metazoa; phylum Arthropoda; class Insecta; order Diptera; family Drosophilidae; genus Drosophila; species Drosophila navojoa. The sequence goes on along the minus strand of NC_142892.1, from coordinate 1,306,419 downwards.
GTTTGGCAAAAGGAGTTGTGGAGAGAGAGAGAGAGGGAGGAGGGTAGACGGTGTTCCACTTGGCTACTGTCAAATGCAATAAAACTTAGCCACAAGCAGATTCTTTTGTGTGGCGCTAGACCAGATGACACAGCAACAACAACAGGCTGAGAGTGTGTGGAGGACTCGTAGATACCCTGTAAAAGTGCTGGCGGTAGAAGCAGAGCGAGCAGAGCATAGATTGTGTGACATTCTAACCTCGAGTTGATAGATTGATAGAAAAGCTGAATGCACACGCTGCTTTATCCGCCTTCAATGCGACAAGCAGTCGTGCAGTCAAGGATCTGTGAGTAATGTCGCTTGGCCATGCAAAGTGCCGAACCAAAGTCCTCTTTGATTAATGCGCTCAAGAGTCACCTGGCTGCAGCAGCAGGAGTAGCAGAAGTAGCAGGAGTAGCAGCAGCAGCAGCTGTGCAGTAAATTGCTTAATTTGTTAAGGCTACACACACACACAGGTGCACACAGTCACACCACACACTCGCAGCATACATGGCGCATGTGGAATTTGTGCAAATGCGACACAAATTCAATTAACTTGGCTGGGGAGCTAACTCAACTGCAGCTGCTGCTATTAATTACAAAAGAAAATGTCAAAAGCTATACTTCATCCACTTCACACAGTGAGAGTGTGTGCGTGTGCGTGTGTGTGTGTGTTGTTTGTATGCTTGGAGAAACATCTCACAGTCAGCAAAGGCTAAGCTCAAGTAAAAAATAAGAAGCAAAAACTTGGCTGAGCAAGGAAAAACGTTTCTAATTATACGTGGGCAAAGCAAAAACCAAATATGAGGAAAACTCGAAGAAAAGCCCGTAGGAAAAGTGCAGAAAACTCGGCGTGCATTCAAATTTGCGGATCAAACAAAAAGTTTGCCTTGAGTGCGCAGTACTTATGGCAAATAGAGAAAGGATTCTCTTGAAAATCTGGCTTATGTGAATAGCCATGGAGCAAACATAAAACTAGGTGGAAGATGTTTAAAATAAATATTAATATTAATTTAATATATGTAGGGCATTAGAGTAAACGATTATAGCATATAAGAAATTTGGTATTTTATGTAAGAAAAATCTGAGGGCAATGGAGAGTAAAGAATATAAGCAGATTGTAGATCTGAGAGCAATAGAGAGTAAAGAATATAAGCAGATTGTAGATAACCCTTACAATATATGACATTATACTATCTAATAACTGATTTAGTAATACCTGAATCCGAAAGAGCTGGCAAAATCATGGAATATAGATTAGGGAAGCCTATGCCTCATATACATGTATCTTCATCTCACTCTCTCTACCTCTCTCACTCTCTCTCTCTCTCTCCCTCTCCCTCTCTCTCTCTCTCCGTTCTGTAAACTGATATATATCCACATTCTTGTCATATCTTCTGTACCCATTTTCAATGTAGTTAACACCGCAAATAGATGGAGCTCAGCTAATTAGATAAATTATATGGCTTAGCAGTCGCTCGTATGGCGCACTGCTCGAGTTTCATCTGAAATTCATAGTGGCAAAGTCGTTGGCACTCCATGTTTGCTCTCTCATACATTTCATATTCTATGTTTTCCAATTAGTTGGCGCCATTTAATTAAATACGAAGCGCATTTTAATCAAATTTCGTTGGCACAAGCAAATGCCAATTAAAACTATCAAATTACGCAACCTTTTGGGAGGGCTAATTACGAGCAGTCTTTGCTTGTCATATGGCTCAAATAACGAGACCCCAAAGATGAGAGTGTGTGTGTATATGTGTGTGTGTGTGTCTTTTGAATGTATATTTGCGGTTCGCCCAAAAAATGTTTTGGCTTTGAGTGGCGCGTGTGTCACAGGAAATTGGAGAATATTGCCGAGTGTCAGAGCAAAGTAAAACACACACACACACACATATATAGAGATAGATTCGCACACGCACACGCATGCATAATTAATGTACTGTGCGGGCTAATTGTCAAGTATGCGAAGCCACAGACACATGAGCCAGCCGGGCCAGCCCATCCCCAGCTGGCGCATTTAATTGTTGCCTTTGACATTGCAACAATTTCAAATGGCTGGCGGCGAGTTGGCCTGGCCAATTGAATTGGCTTTGGCCCAAAGCGCCGTTAATTGCAAATGCCAGAGACATTCTTGGGGCGCAGTGGCAATCGATAGGCTATTTAGCAGCTGCTTACGTTTTGCTTTTGGCCAACAATTCAGGGGCCGCATTTCTAGCCAATTGTGGTCCATAAACCTATATCTAAACTGGAGTAGCCTCTTGATAGATGGAGTGATTGACTGACTGGCAGAGTACCTCAGTTTGATGCGATAATTGCGGGACTGACTGACTGATTAATTGCTCGCTTGATTGATAGAGTTAAGAGCTGTATGAATGATTGATTGAGTGCAAATTAGTCAACCAGACGAATCGCTTACTGCTTGATTGATGGCTAATTGTAGATTGATTGTTTGATGAGCTACTCGATTGTGAACTTCCTGATGAATGATTGATTGAATGAGTGCTTATTAAACTAACAGAATAACATATATATAATTGATGGCTTACTTAACATTGATTGATGATTGATGATGATTGATGATTGATGAGCCGATATGCTGCATGATTGATTATATATATTCTATTATGATGGATTCAATATTGTGCTGACTAATTTAGGCTTGATTGACTGATCCTCTCTAATGGATGCATTGATTGATGATTGACTTATTGGTCGATTGATGTAGTGCTTTTTTCAAAAGGAATTTGACTTTCAATTTCCGCTTGATTTTGCACTTGATGATCCAATTTCATTGATTGACATGATCAGATTTCATTGATTGACTGATTGACTCACTATTGTATCAGCTTTTCGAAAGATATCACATTGTGCCCATGCAAACCCACATAAGCATAGCATATATAACCCATCTGCTGCCGCATGCTCTTCACTCGAGAGCTGTTAATGTATCGCTTTGAACTCGAATGTCACCTTTTGGTTTGATGCGTTTCTTGACGCCAATCAAGCGTTGGAACATCTTGTCTAGTGATGGGGCCCTCAAGATGGGACTGTCTGATAGAGGCTGCTCGCGCTTTGTTTAATATCTCGCTCTCTCTCTCTCTCTCAATCTCTCTCTCCCCCTCTCTGTCAATCTGTTGTTGTTGTGTACGTCAACAACTTGCAGTCAGAGCAACAATGTTGCAAATTACAAGAAGAAATCGGAAAACGGATGAGTGAACAGGCACACAGAAAAAGAGGGAGAGGGAAAGGGAGTGCGGGGCAGTGAGCGAGAGAGAGAGAGAGAGAGAGAGCGGGACAGTCAAAGAAAATGAGCTCAGCATTCTGATGCTGCCAGACGTTCAAAAAGTTTCCAAACGGTTGGCTGCGCTTTAAGTTCATTTTGCTGCCAGCACAAAAGGCCATAATAAAAATCGTTTTTCAGTCTGTTTTTCTGTTCTTCTGTTTCTCTGTTGACTCTTTCATTTGGCTTTGCCATTGGTCCTTATGACGGGCAAGTTAATTGTTTGCATTCATTGCGCTTTGCCCAAGGACCCCTCAGCTTATTTGCAGCCAACCAGCAACAGCATCAACAACACTCATGCACACACATGCACAGACATGCACACACATGCACACACACGCTGTATGCATTTTGAATGCAGCGAGAAAAAATATCCTTGTGGTCGCAATTAAAATTTTTTTCTGCTGCATTTATTTATTTTTTTTGCTCATTTCATGCTGTTGTTGGCCCAAATGTGGCTTAATTAAAAAGAGGTAAAACCAGCAGCTGCCTAATTTAAGCATATGGCTAAACAGGTGAGGTAAAGTGGGAATGCCAGAAATTAGGTTTAAATTAGGAATGTTTTAGTCAAGGAAGGCTTGAGTGAAGCTTTTCTATAAATGGTTTGAGCTCATAATACTTGGATAGTTCATAGTTCAGATTGAGATTAGATGAAGACTATAGTTCTATTATGACAAGTTCTTGGAGGATATATTATCTAGTTATATTCATTCACGTAAGTTTTTATCATAGTTAAGAGCTTTGGCTGCATTTTCCTTTACTCTCTCTTTATTGTCAACTCAAACCACATCTCTTGTAGTCAGGGGGCGAGTTGGAAAATCGATTCAGCTTTCCTTTCGTAGCCCCCGCTGTGCTAGCTTTAAGACCGCGCAAAACTGCCAGAAGATTTCTCTATCAGCTCGCCAGTTCATATTGATCATGAATATATTAAATATATGGATTTTTCATGGCACAGCAATTGTGCCTCGCGTAATTGTAAGACGCCTGGGAGAGGCTATAAATATATATTGTGCTGTTAAGATTTATTGCCTGCGTTAAGTAGCACACGTACCAGCAACCGGTGCGTTCCACTCTTACATACATACACATACATATGTACTGCGCATATACATACATACATGTATATATGCTCAACATTATATACATATGTTTAGTTGAGTAGCTGCGGCGACCGCGTTGTCAACAAAACGTTAAGCGGGATTAGCGTACTGCGCGTTGGCTCTGCCTTTTTCAGCGACAACAGCAACAGCAACAGCAACAGCAACAACAATGACACGAACGTCAACAGCATCAACAAGGTGGCAACAACAACAACAACAACAACAAGAAGAAGAGCAACAACTGCGCACATGCTCAAACACTTTAGATCTTTAGGTACTTTGCATATGCCTTTAATATGAGCTTAGGACCGTAAAAATGGCAAAAGTCGTAGGCTAAGACAAAAAAGTCGCAAGTGACAGAGAGGAAGAGAGAGGGAGAGGGAGGGAGAGACTGTGGGCGGATGCCTGCGGCACACAGTCAGCTGCTTATGAGCATGTTGTAAGTAGATACAAGTAGCTCTCGTCTGTTGACAGCTTTGTTTTCGCACACTCTGTTGCCAGTGGCGGCAGTCAGCCCCCTGCCCCCAGCCCCCCAGCACACACTTGGCATTGTCAGTGGCGCCAAAGTTTTTAATTAAAATAACCGAGCAATAAAACAGCGCAACAAAATATTGCAAAAATAATGATGCAGGAGACGGAGCCAGCAAATTGCCAATGACAATTCGCTCTGTATGCGAGCGAACATATAGAACGTATTACGTATACGCCACATGCAACAGTGTGGAGCAGTAGCAATGTCCTTGTTAATGGCTTTGCTCCACAACCGGAGAGCGAAGCAATTAAAATTTTACAGCACTTTTGCTGTGTAAAACCCAAGCCGAAGCGAACCAAACGACCCGCCAGCCAAACCACACCAGGCCGAGGTTGCTGCTGCTGTTGTTGCTGCCGTTGCTGGTCATGGTGATGGCCCTGAACTTTGGCCCTGCTGCGAGCAACGGCACAGCTTTTCTTATTTGCAAAGGTCGCTGGATATTTGGTTAAGTTTTATGCTCGAATTGACAAACGTTCGAGACTCGAGACAGCAACAGCAGCCACAAAGGCTGAAGCAGCAGCAGCAGCAGCAGCAGGAGACGGTATCAAAGGCAAACTCAGCAGCAGCAGCAGCAGCAGCAATATGAACAGTAAGGGCTACAGCAACAGCAGCAACAATGACCCGCTGCAGCAGCAACAATCTTGCTGCCCAAAGTAGAACCAATTAACGCAGCAACAAATAAAGTCCGAGCAGCAACAGCCACAAAATAAGGCAAATATTCAGGCGCTTCAATGCTTGCAGTGGGAACAATGCGCCCATAATTTCAATAGAAACAGCAGGAGTAGCGTTTCGAGTAGCAGCAGGACAAGGGAGAGGTGACAACAAAGGCAGCCAGAGTAAGAGCTTTAGCTGCAGCTGCAACGATAGTAGCAGGCAGAGCAAAGAATTGGAAGAGATTAGCAAGCACAGCAGCAACGGCAAGAGCTCGACAACAACAACAAGTGAAATTGCAGTGCAAGTATCAATAGGAGTAAGAGCAACAACAACAGCAACAACAACAGCAACAGCAACAGCTAGAGTTGCAGTAAGTGCAGCAATTCAAATAGAGGCAATAACAACAATCAATTGAGAAAAGCATCAGTCGAAGCAACAATTAAAGCGAATGCAGCAGCAACAGCAATAGTATAAGCCAAATCAACAGCAGCAACATCAGCAACAACAACAGCAGTTGTGTTACCAATAAGTGCTATATTCGCAGCAGCAATGGTAGTAGCAACAGCAGCACGTATAGTAACAACATCAGCAACAGCAATTGCAATAGTATTAGAAACAGCAGCAACAGTAGTAAAGGTATCAGCAACAGCAGTAGGACTTTGAGCAGCAACAACAGTAAAAGTTACAGCAACAGCAACACCTACATCAACAACAGCAGTGGTAGCAACAGCAACGCTACTAACAATACTAGCAGTTACAGCAACAATACCAGCAACAGCAACAGTTGTATGAACAGAAACATCTACAGTAACAACATCAACAACAATTATTGCAACTTGAGTATAAGAAACAGCAATAGGCATAGCAGCAGCAGCAGCAGCAGCAGAAGCAGCAACAGCAACAGCAACAGTAACTTCAACTGCAATTTCAACTGCAACAGCAACAGCAACAGTAGTAGTATAGATATTAGCAACAACAGCAACTGTCACAGCAACAGTAGTGACAACAACAGTAGCAGTTACAGCAACAGCAGCAACATCAGCAACAGCACCAACAGCAGTAGATGTAGCAGCAACAATAGCCCCAGCAGTAAGATTTAAAACGGCAACAGCAGTAAAGGTTACAGCAACAGCAGCATTTACATCAACAGCAACACCTACAGCAGCAACAGCAGTCATAGCAACAGCAACAGCTCAAGCAACAGCAACAGTCACAGAAACAGAGGAAGGGAATGCAGCAACAATACAAGCAACACCAATAGCCACAGCAGCAATAGCAGCAACAGCAGCAACAGGTAGAGCAACTATAGTTGCAACATCAACAACATCACAGGAACAACAGAAGTGAATACAGCAGCAATAGCAGCAACAACAGCGGCAACAGCAACAGATAGAGCAACAGTAACCTCAACAGCAACAACAACACTCAACAACAACAACAGCCACAGCAGCAATGGCAGCAACAACAGCAGCAACAGCAGCAACAGCAACAGATAGAGCAACAGTAACCTCAACAGCAACAACAACACTCAGCAACAACATTAATAGCAGCAATTTCAGCAATTGTTGCTGTCGCGGTTCTTTGTGATAGCAACAGTAAAGCACACAGCAACAACAACAACACTAGCAACACCTACAAGAGCAACAACAATAGCTCATTAAAATATCATAAATCAAATTGCAAACTGCATAATGAGCAATTTTTTGTTAGCAAACTGAAAAATTATTAAAAACGCGACTAAAAGAGAGTGAGAGAGAGAGAGAGAGAGAGAGAGTGAAAGAGAGAGCGAGAGAGAGAGAGGGAGAGGCAGCAATTTCACAGCTTGTCGTTGTCGCTGGAGAATGCGTAAAAAATGATGCGAATCGTAGTTTACCCGCGCTCGACTCGCATCGAGGCGCATCGAGTCGAGGCGTAGTGGGCTGAGCTGAGCTGAGCTTTACATCAAGATTGATTGATGACATGACGTCAATTTGCTGTAGCGACGCCTCAGCGCCTTAGCGCAAAAGTATGCAAAGGCGAAATGGTGCATGCCAAAGAAAAGAACACACAGAAACCGAAAGAAAAAGAGGCCAAGTTGTGGGCGTGCCACTGTCGTTGCCCACCAGTTGTAAGGACAATGAAAAAGGCATTAAAATGCGGTCACCCCTGGCCAGCTGAGAGTTGGAGGCTAGACTCGGCGAGTTAAGAGCTGCTGCTTTGTGGTTCTCTGTGTGGGCGTGCGCCAGTGTGTGTGTGTGTGTGTGTGTGTGTGTGCCACCCAAGGGTCTATCCCAGTGGCACAGCAGCTGCTGAGAGCCCGAATAACAAATGGAATTTTTGATATGAATAGATGACTAAATTTGTCATAGTTGATTGACCGAAAAATTGTGCAGGGTATACGAAACGCCCGAGCATGAATTGAAAATTTAAATTGCTTCTTAAATGGATCCGCACATGAATAGCGCTAATTGTGTATGCAAAAATGTTTAAAGTCCTCAACAGATTTTTGCGTGATTTTGCGAATTTTCAGGCAAGCAAACAAAAGTTTGACTTTGATAAGAAATGCTAGGCAAATATGTGGGAGGAAATAAGGTGGAAGAGGGAATGTCTAGTGGAATGATATGTCTATGTCTACTGCAGTATCAGTATAGAGCATCCTCTCTCTCTCTCTCTCTGCTAATGTTGAACATTTTCTTAGCATAAGCCTTACTATAGCTCTAAGACTTGATAAAGTACTCTGTTTATATTTTCTTAAAATAAAATCCTTTGAAAACATGACTGAATATATATATTATATTATTTATATCTTAATATATTTATATTTAATTTATATTTATGTATTTCCATTGCTACTTTTACCTTACTTCCAATCTTTTCTGTTTTCCATCTCTTCTATCTTTCCTCTCTACCTATCTCTGCTATCTTTGCTCTCTAACTATCCCTTTTCTACTCATATATTTGCTCTCTAATTAAACTTCAACTAAACAAATTTCATTTGTTTATAGCCCGCCTTTGTCTTTCTCCTTGAGCTCTTTCTAGTTTTGATTGTGTTTTCTATTGACGGCTCATTGAAAATTTAATGAGACTTGATTCATTTCATAAACTGACTGAAACACGTCGCAAGCTGCATGATTAATGAGCGATGTTGTTGTTGTTGTTGTTGTTTTTTATTATTATTGCTGTTGTTGTTGTTGTTGCTGTTGTTTGCTGTCTTTGTTGCTGCCGAGGGCTGTCATATGAATTATGCATAATTGCTGTCACTGTCAGGCGTCCAAAAGAGCTGCCGGGCGCCAGCTGACCGAGCGAGCATAACAGCATATCCGGACATGAATGTGTGGCTGCCTCTCCCACTCACTCTCACCCTCACCCCCTCTCTCTCTCTCTTTCTGCGTGTGTGTGTGTGTGCTGTGAATTGCGACACTTTCAACACACACTCAGAGAGAGTGAGAGAGAGAGAGAGTGGGAAAGTGCGAGACTTATGCAAAATTCATCAAGTTTCATACGCACAGCAGCAACAGCAGCACGTATAGTAACAACATCAGCAACAGCAATTGCAATAGTATTAGAAACAGCAGCAACAGTAGTAAAGGTATCAGCAACAGCAGTAGGACTTTGAGCAGCAACAACAGTAAAAGTTACAGCAACAGCAACACCTACATCAACAACAGCAGTGGTAGCAACAGCAACGCTACTAACAATACTAGCAGTTACAGCAACAATACCAGCAACAGCAACAGTTGTATGAACAGAAACATCTACAGTAACAACATCAACAACAATTATTGCAACTTGAGTATAAGAAACAGCAATAGGCATAGCAGCAGCAGCAGCAGCAGCAGAAGCAGCAACAGCAACAGCAACAGTAACTTCAACTGCAATTTCAACTGCAACAGCAACAGCAACAGTAGTAGTATAGATATTAGCAACAACAGCAACTGTCACAGCAACAGTAGTGACAACAACAGTAGCAGTTACAGCAACAGCAGCAACATCAGCAACAGCACCAACAGCAGTAGATGTAGCAGCAACAATAGCCCCAGCAGTAAGATTTAAAACGGCAACAGCAGTAAAGGTTACAGCAACAGCAGCATTTACATCAACAGCAACACCTACAGCAGCAACAGCAGTCATAGCAACAGCAACAGCTCAAGCAACAGCAACAGTCACAGAAACAGAGGAAGGGAATGCAGCAACAATACAAGCAACACCAATAGCCACAGCAGCAATAGCAGCAACAGCAGCAACAGGTAGAGCAACTATAGTTGCAACATCAACAACATCACAGGAACAACAGAAGTGAATACAGCAGCAATAGCAGCAACAACAGCGGCAACAGCAACAGATAGAGCAACAGTAACCTCAACAGCAACAACAACACTCAACAACAACAACAGCCACAGCAGCAATGGCAGCAACAACAGCAGCAACAGCAGCAACAGCAACAGATAGAGCAACAGTAACCTCAACAGCAACAACAACACTCAGCAACAACATTAATAGCAGCAATTTCAGCAATTGTTGCTGTCGCGGTTCTTTGTGATAGCAACAGTAAAGCACACAGCAACAACAACAACACTAGCAACACCTACAAGAGCAACAACAATAGCTCATTAAAATATCATAAATCAAATTGCAAACTGCATAATGAGCAATTTTTGTTAGCAAACTGAAAAATTATTAAAAACGCGACTAAAAGAGAGTGAGAGAGAGAGAGAGAGAGAGAGAGAGTGAAAGAGAGAGCGAGAGAGAGAGAGGGAGAGGCAGCAATTTCACAGCTTGTCGTTGTCGCTGGAGAATGCGTAAAAAATGATGCGAATCGTAGTTTACCCGCGCTCGACTCGCATCGAGGCGCATCGAGTCGAGGCGTAGTGGGCTGAGCTGAGCTGAGCTTTACATCAAGATTGATTGATGACATGACGTCAATTTGCTGTAGCGACGCCTCAGCGCCTTAGCGCAAAAGTATGCAAAGGCGAAATGGTGCATGCCAAAGAAAAGAACACACAGAAACCGAAAGAAAAAGAGGCCAAGTTGTGGGCGTGCCACTGTCGTTGCCCACCAGTTGTAAGGACAATGAAAAAGGCATTAAAATGCGGTCACCCCTGGCCAGCTGAGAGTTGGAGGCTAGACTCGGCGAGTTAAGAGCTGCTGCTTTGTGGTTCTCTGTGTGGGCGTGCGCCAGTGTGTGTGTGTGTGTGTGTGTGTGTGTGCCACCCAAGGGTCTATCCCAGTGGCACAGCAGCTGCTGAGAGCCCGAATAACAAATGGAATTTTTGATATGAATAGATGACTAAATTTGTCATAGTTGATTGACCGAAAAATTGTGCAGGGTATACGAAACGCCCGAGCATGAATTGAAAATTTAAATTGCTTCTTAAATGGATCCGCACATGAATAGCGCTAATTGTGTATGCAAAAATGTTTAAAGTCCTCAACAGATTTTTGCGTGATTTTGCGAATTTTCAGGCAAGCAAACAAAAGTTTGACTTTGATAAGAAATGCTAGGCAAATATGTGGGAGGAAATAAGGTGGAAGAGGGAATGTCTAGTGGAATGATATGTCTATGTCTACTGCAGTATCAGTATAGAGCATCCTCTCTCTCTCTCTCTCTGCTAATGTTGAACATTTTCTTAGCATAAGCCTTACTATAGCTCTAAGACTTGATAAAGTACTCTGTTTATATTTTCTTAAAATAAAATCCTTTGAAAACATGACTGAATATATATATTATATTATTTATATCTTAATATATTTATATTTAATTTATATTTATGTATTTCCATTGCTACTTTTACCTTACTTCCAATCTTTTCTGTTTTCCATCTCTTCTATCTTTCCTCTCTACCTATCTCTGCTATCTTTGCTCTCTAACTATCCCTTTTCTACTCATATATTTGCTCTCTAATTAAACTTCAACTAAACAAATTTCATTTGTTTATAGCCCGCCTTTGTCTTTCTCCTTGAGCTCTTTCTAGTTTTGATTGTGTTTTCTATTGACGGCTCATTGAAAATTTAATGAGACTTGATTCATTTCATAAACTGACTGAAACACGTCGCAAGCTGCATGATTAATGAGCGATGTTGTTGTTGTTGTTGTTGTTTTTTATTATTATTGCTGTTGTTGTTGTTGTTGCTGTTGTTTGCTGTCTTTGTTGCTGCCGAGGGCTGTCATATGAATTATGCATAATTGCTGTCACTGTCAGGCGTCCAAAAGAGCTGCCGGGCGCCAGCTGACCGAGCGAGCATAACAGCATATCCGGACATGAATGTGTGGCTGCCTCTCCCACTCACTCTCACCCTCACCCCCTCTCTCTCTCTCTTTCTGCGTGTGTGTGTGTGTGCTGTGAATTGCGACACTTTCAACACACACTCAGAGAGAGTGAGAGAGAGAGAGAGTGGGAAAGTGCGAGACTTATGCAAAATTCATCAAGTTTCATACGCACCACAAAGTCGCGTCAACAATTTTGCTGGCACCTCATTTAGCGGGGTGCGTCGTAGCGGGTGTGTACCGTGGCGCCTCCAATCGTCAAGCGTGCTCCTCCTCTACTGCAGTTGGGCTACATGGCTCATGGTTCAGCGTTTGCCATGCGGGGCACGTAGCGCTGGGCGGCAACTGCAGGAGATAAAAGCAAGATGTAAAATATATAAATAGATGTGGCTATATATATAGATAGATATGTATATATTTTAGACGAAATCGCGGCAATTACGTTCGAGTGATGCGTTGCTAATTTAAAGCTTAATTTGTGTGGATTAAAGGCATTGGAGGCCAAGGGCTAGACAGGTAGAAAGACAACAACAACAACAACAGCAAGCGGCAACAATTTGCAACACTTTACGAGCCTCGAGTCACGTTACGTATACGCTCCAGTGTACATAAATAAAATGCCACCAAAAAAAACAGCCCAGGCCATGCGTGTGTCTGTGTGTGTGTGTGTGTTTTTAGGGTCTGTTTTTTATGCCAGCTCAGTCCGCATCGCAGTCGCTGTCGTTTCAACATTTCCGCCCAACCTGCATGAGTTTCCGTTTCCGCCTCTGTTGACTTGACGCACTTAAGTTCACCCACAGCCGCTGCACAGCCTTGGGCTGCCATTAATTGCCTCGGCTTTGCGGCATCGCCTTTCAAGCCATCGCACTGCCACTCCCATCAGAGTGCACAGGTGGCTGGCGCAGCGCTTTCTTTTCGACTGTTTCTGGTCATTTGAGTGCGTTTAATGCGAGCTACAAATTGATTTTCAGCGGATAAAGTTGCCGGAAAATCATCCCTGGGGAATTGAAGAACTCGAAAAATATGAAAGAAGAAGCAACCAAAAGGCAACAGAAATATGTAAATATTCATTCGTTGCGCCATGACATTTCAGAATCTTTTGATTCAATTAATATCTCTTTGTTGGTTTGTCCCCCGCTCTGGTGGTGCGCATCATTAATCTTCTTTATGGTTTCTTTGCTATGCTAAATATCATTTTAATCTGCAATTTCCTCAAGAATTTCTCATCATTTTTTTTTATTTGTGAAATATTTAATAACTGAGTGAAGGAAGAAGAAAGAAGAATTTAATATCGATTTTATGTCTCTCTGTCTCTCTCTCTCTCATTCTCTCTCTCTCTCACTCTCTCTCTCATTCTCTCTCTCTCATTCTCTCTCTCTCTCTCATTATCTCTCTCTCTCTTTCTCATTCTATCTCTCTCTCTCATTCTCTCTCTCTCTCTCTCATTCTCTCTCTCTCTCTCTCTCCCACTCTCTCTCTCTCCCACTCTCTCTCTCTCTCTCATTCTCTCTCTCTCTCTCTCTCTCATTCTCTCTCTCTTTCTGCATGAGAAACTAGAGCTATATCGATCTCTCAACTTGACTCCACTTGGCTCCCAACAATTAACCCCATTCGAATGAATGCGCTCTCAGCTGGGTATAAAAAGCATTTGGTAATTTCCTTCCTTTTGTCATTAATGCGCATCGTTAATATAATTAAAATTCACATTAATTTTTAATGAACATTCGGCTGCTGCTCATTAAAGTTGGCATGGAGCAGCCAGGGACGAGCTGCCATTTGGCCCGAACTTTGCTGGACAGCTGCGAATTGACAAGGCAAAGTCAGCTGAAAGCCGCAGCGGCACAAATGCCTGTTAACAGTTATTGTAGTAGCAGCAGCAGTAGTAGTTGCTGTTGTTGTTGTTGTTGTTGTTGCTGCTGCAATATGTCAAAGTGAATTTGTGGCTTGGTCAAGAGGCAGCAATCAGTGCAGCAGCTGTTTGCTTTTTGGGCGCAACAATGACACACGAAATGCACTGCAAGTGGCTGAGTGCATGTGTGTGTGTGTGTGTGTGTGTGTGTGTGTGCTCGCAATGTGAAATGACAAAACTGTCAAAGTGTCGACTCAACAGCAACGATTCGTTTGCCTTTTGCTTGCTTTGCCAAATGCCACCTGCCAGCTGTCTCTCTCTCTCTCTCTCTCTCACTCCCACTCCCTCCCTCACTCTCCCACTCGCTAACAGTGTATTTGTGGGTCAGTTAGCTGGGCAGCTAAATGCCACTTTGAGCTATATTTGTGCTAAAAGCTTTTGTTAATGGCAACGTCAATATTTTCCAGACTTTAATAAAAAATTGCGCACAAAAAAAAATAAAAGGGAAAGCAAAAATGCCAAAGGAAAATGGTGAAAATATTGCGGCAAACAAATGCGAATACATTGTGTGCATTTTTGACGAATGAAATTGAATATACAAAGCACACACACACACACACATATGCCCACGCACACACACACAGCCATGCATAAATGATATGTGGCCAAAAGCAACATAAATTCATTTGCCACAGCTAGGGGAGTGAAAGAGATGGAGAGAGAGAGAGGGAAGGTGTTGGCAGAGAAGGACGGCAGCTAACTGAAATACTAACCCTTTTTTTATTTGCCAGCGCATACAAATTCACTGAAAGCAGGCATGCTCTAGTCGGCAGTGCTCGACTTGGATATACCCTGCCAAACTACTATAAATAAATATCCCAGATCTATACCACTTAGAGATAACGAGATCTCTCTCTCTCTCTCTCTCTCTCTCTCTCTCTCTCTCTCTCTCTCTCTCTCTCTCTCTCTCTCTCTCTCTCTCTCTCTCTCTCTCTCTGAGACTTGAGTTCATATCGTACATTCTCTCTGCTCATCATTCTCATGTACTTTAAGAGTTCTGCCACGCCCCTTTTGTGCCTGCTACAGCACATGTTCACAAAACCATGATGCCCCAAAATTCAAATATTTTGCGTGGGTTCAGGGCACGAATGAATAAGAGGCAGTGAAACCACCAAAGCCTTGGGCGCCCCGCCCTGCTGTAGCGCCTGAAATTTAAATCAAATAAAACGAATTGATAATTGAAAACTGCGATTTCAAATTTAATTGAAAATGTTTCCTCAACACAATTCAGATGACCATGGAATTTAATATGGAAACTTGGTTAGAGCTGGAAATTATAGAATATTCTGCTGACTATATAAAATGAGTTCTATCTATAGCAATTGCTTCTTCCTTCAATTACTTTTTTATAATAAATAAATTTATATAAATATTTCAAAAACTTTTTCTCTGCATTTCAACACATTTTCTCGCAGTGTAGCGGAACAACCAAAAAAAGAAAAGGAAGAAAATGGAAAAGGAAAAGAAAAGCTAGCAACTACGTGGCTGCTTTTAGAGTTAAGTCTTCCCTAGTCCCGTTGACTGTTCGCTGTTGCCTTTCGCTCGCATTTACACAATATAAAATTTACACGTGTATGAGCGAGAGTGTGTGTGTGTGTGTTGTATATTTGTTTGGTATTTGGAGCACGTAAAACATCAACGCATAAATACAAAACATGCAACGTGTGAGGCAGGAATCGAAGATGCGCAGCGCAACAGCATTAAAGCTGCCACAGCGAGCTAAATTGTTGGCTTGATGGACTGATTGATGGACTGATTGATGAATTGACTGAGTCAGTTTGCTGCACATGCATTGAAGCTGAATTCAAGCTGCATTTCGTTTCATTTTCATCTTGAATCTTATCTTATTTGCTGTTCAAATAAACCAATTAAAATTTATAAACAAATCAAATTCTTATGCAAATTCACAAAATATTAGCCATGTTTTCTTCTAGGAATTAAATTACAACAAATTGTTTTCATTTGATTAAATATGAAAATCAAAAGACAGCCGAGTCTAGGTAAGAATGTTGCCATCGGGCATGACCAGCTGCACAATACTCGCTCGCATTGAGCACTCCATTCAAATTCCAGCTTTATCTCTGTATGAATTAAGCGAAAAGCTCTGTGAATGTTTGCTCAATCTGGAAGTAAAGTCCGCAGTAACTCCACCCAATATACCCTTTTTATGTATGGAAAGAGTATCAATAGCTTATGCAAATATGTATATGAATAATGAATGAATATAAAATTAATGCTGTAAAGCTGACTTAAGCTACTTTAAAAAGAGCTCTTAAGCAACTCACGAACATTTTAAGCGCCCAAACCAACTTGTACCCATTGTAAATGTAAATCAAGGGCGTATTAGCTTAAGCAAAACATATGCAACACACACAAGTAGGCGTGGCCAGACTGGTATGCCATTAAAGCGCCAAAAAGTCAAGAGCTAAACAGAAAGTTACGCCTAGGGTATCTCTTAGTCGAGCTCAGGCTGCTTGCATTTCCCGTTGTCCTGGCAAATGCCTGCTGTCACCTTTTTGCATATGTGAAAATTCAATTTGTTATAATTTGAAAATTTCGTTTTATGTTATGGAAATGCGCACGATAAGCCGCAGACGAATGCGAACCGAAAAAAAAGTAAAAATATATAAAGAACAACAGAAATGGAAGCAGCACAGGGGCGGGGGGGCGTGACAGGGCGCAAAAGAAAAGCAATTTGTGGCAGCTTAAATGTCAATACGAGTTTTTCCCAGCTCTGTTGTTGTTGTTGTTGTTGCTGTTGTTGTTGTTGTTGTTGTTATTAGAGTTTGGTTTTAGTGCTCTAGTTGGCATATGGCGGGCGCAAGGTGACGACGTCTATAAATAGCCAACACACGTCTTGGCCATTTTTAGATGTGTCACACACACACACACACGCACATCACACACACACACACACACAGAGAGAGGCATAAAAATAAAGTTCTGTTTTGTGCAGCTAAAAACAAATTGCAAACAATAAACAGAGCTGCCAACCTATGCCGAAATACACATGTATGCCATAAATATATACACGCACACACGCACACCGACTCACTGCTGTGCCGTAGGACATTTGCCTGTGCGCCTCAGTCAGGTGGATAAATTGAACCTGCCGCCCACACAAAATTTGTCAACGTAACCTCGTCGAGTCGAGTTGCTATGCTGAGTGGGCAATGGAAAGAGAGAGGGGTATATATGTATGTATGTGACATGGTTCGATGTGTGTAACAGGTAGAAGAAGCATGCATAGAGCTAAAGTGTTGAGCATAAACAGTAGAAGAGCAGTGACTCACTAGCAGAGCTGCAAGGCGCACAGGGTATCAGTTATATATGTATATAGGGACAAACCAGAAGAGGAATGTCTTATATATAGTCGTACTCTATACATCATTTCCTCTATATAATCCCCTTCTCATTTATTCCAACTCAATTCATACTCCATTAAAAAAGTCTAGCCTTGGCATATAGGGTATCTGCTCGTCGTTCACGCCACTCTCTCTCTCGCTCTCTCTGCTATTGTTTTCTTATGTCTACGAGTGTCCCTTTCTTGTCCTTCCCTGCCCCTGTTTGCTCTCCCTAATAGCTGTTGCTGCTGATATTTGGTCATTGATTCAATCAACTGAACGAATTCTTGAGTTTTTCAGCATTTCAATTTCAATTGTTATCTCTCTCTCTCCCTACCTCCCTCTCTCACTCTCACACAGTTTACCACTGAATGCCTCTCTTCAGTTTTATTGAAATTTCATTTAATTTCATGCCATAGTCTGTCAAATATTCGTCAAGCTCTCTCTCTCTCTCCCTCTCCCTCTCCCTCTCCCACTCTCTCGCTCTCGCTCTCTCCCTCTCTCTCTCTCTCTGCTGCTACTACTGCTGCTGTCTCTCACCTAGCCCAATTGATTATTATCATAACTGTCCGCAACGTCTCGCTGCCGTCGCTCTTTGGCGTGTTTCGAGTGCAACACGGCGTATGATTAATACGTGCAAATCACATTAAATCCTTTCAGTCGACAACTAAGCCAATTTCTGTGCTAAATAACTCAACATACATACATACATACATATATCTCTGCAGTTATGTTATGTTAACAACAGCAGCATTTGTTGGCTGACAGCGGGCAAAATCAATTCGATGAGACACTTGGATACCTTTGATAAGCCATAGAATATGCAGAGCTGAGCTGATGTAGAAGAGCTTAACTGTTCGTTAAACTGTTTTAATCATAGGTAATCCAGTGAATTATGGATATATTTAGATAGTTTCAAGTAGATGTGTTTACTGCATTTCAAGACGAAAGTATCCAAAGGAGATATAATCTAGTTTAGTTAAAGCTTAAGTGATTTTTGCATGACTAAAACTCCAGATTTTTAATTAGTATTGTCAACAGTGAAATAGGAATTACTAAGGTCAAATCTTTATTAATATTATATGCATATATACCTAACGTATTTATTAGAATTATTCAATGCGAATGGACTTCATTCTGTAGAGATTATACATATATGATATACCACATATCTCAGCACTGTGAGAGCATTAAATCTGCGGATAACAGCTTTTTTCTTGTGATTATTATTATTACTATTATTATGTGTTGTTATTATGTATTTTTATTATGTCGAACAAAACAAACAACAACAACAACAACAACAACATAAATAACATTCAGCTCAATAACTCAATCAGTTATCGACACAGACAAAACGAATTGATGCATTTTGGTGGGCGGTGCGGCGGCCAAAGCGAAAATATCCAATAAAATGTTATAACCAAACAAAATACACCTCAGCACACACACACACACAGACACATACATGTATACACAGATAGCCACGTATTTGTTACAAAATCGATGAATCAAAGTAAATTACCAGAAATAAATGAGATAAAATATGTGTGTATGCAATGAGCTGTGTGTATACCTGTACTGTATACTCTATATTGGCCAATTCCTAGGCAGCACGACCCAGAGCGAGAGCGAGAGAGAGGGAGCGTCTAAGCTTTGATTTAGCCAAGTTAAGCGACGGCAGCTACTTATATGTTGACCTGAAAAAAATAATGGCAGCGAGACGCTAGTTGATGCCATCATGAACGCTGCCTGACAGCCACACACACACACACACACACACACACACATACAGAGTCTTGGCAGGAAATTGAAAAAGTTTGTATATGCCAGACATCCGTTTCAGCTGCGCTTCGCGTTGAGTGCGCCAACTAATTTAATAAAGCAGCGCGACATGGCCACTTTTTACAACACACACACACACACGCACACGCACACACACACACACAGCATATCACACTTCATATAACACATGTGTGCCAGCGCCCAAAATATGGCTGGACGGCCTCTTTGTTTAGCCATTTTCCAAAAAAAAAAAAGAAAACAGAAAAAAAACTTTTTTTTTTTTTGTCTAAGTAATCATATAAATATTTCCTTGGCCATGTTGGCCAACTTGTGTCTGTGTGTGTGTGTGTGGGACAACAGTGGAATAAAAATAAAAATAAATAAAAGAAACTTTAGGCGCGTTGCGTGTTTATTAAAAACTTGGACGTTTCTATTCACTGCGCTCAGCCAACGCGGCGTATGGGCAATATTTTTGCTTTTGTTTGACCAGACGAACAAAAAGTAGCTGTAAAATCCATATATATACATACATATATGGCATAGGCCTGGCGAGTTAGTGGAGCCTTAAAGGCGGGAGCTGGAGCAATCAATTGATTTTTCATAAATCAAAACGAAATTTGATAACAAATCAAATTGAGCGAGCCACGAAAATGAAGCTTAGGTATTATTGGAATTTTCCAGACATTCTATAGTCTAAGAAAAGCCAGTGAAATGGAAAATCCATGGGGCAGATCAAGAGCAAGTAAGACGCTTAACTTGAAGTCAGCCAGCTCTACACTCTTCCGCACATACCCTGTACTCGCCTTTAGCTAACTCTGCTTAAGCCTATTACTGCACATATAAAAGACTCTTAGCCCATCCAGTATTGCTCCACTTTTGTCTGCTTGCAGCTGCCTCGGCCTATCGATGTTAACAATTTAATCGCACGTAAAGCGCGCGCTTAATGCCTCGCATTGCCACGCCCACTGGCGGCAGAGGTGCGCTCCTATTGGATTCTGTGCAAGCCAAGCCAAGCCACTTGCCACTTGCCACATGCCGCATGCCGCATGCCACTTGCCACTTATGCACACATCATTATTGTCAGCGACGAGGATGGGACGTGGATGGATGGCGGCTCCTTTGGCTGTTTAATTTATCGCACAGCCGGCAAATATGTTTACTTTTGTGCCCGCCCCCCGTCCAGCCGCACTCTGAAGTAGTTGTCCCTGCTGTTATTGCGATAATAAACCCATTAAATTGCTGTGTGCCGCGCCGCTGGCTTCGGGCGAGGGCGAAAACTGTCAGCGGCCACGTCTGCTTACGTGGTCTGTTGGCTCGCCTTGACGGCTATTGTGGTTTGCATACGCAATAGCAGCGCCAGCGACCACCAGCTGCTGTGGCCGACCAGCAGATACCCTAGGAAATGCCCTAAAATGAACGAAATCTCGTCAAGTTCCAGAATACACTGGAGATAGCCTACTGAGTGTAGCCTCCACAGTTTACCTCCTCGGCCACACAAAGTACAGGGTATCCGCAGTGCAGCAGCAACAGCAAAACAAACCCTCTTTGTGGCAACTCAGCCAGCCGCGCAGCCATCAGCGCTGCTAAAAGGTTTTCCACTTTTATGCCAGCTGTTCGCTTGTTGTTTACACGCCACGCCCCTTTGCATTACCTGACCCAGCCCGCTGGCTAAGTGGGTCAGCTGTGCGTTGAACTGATTAGCGTCCGGCCCGCGTTCACCTTGGCTGGCCGGAGCTGGACGCCTTTAACGGCCAACAGCCAACAGCCAACAGCCAACGGCTAACAGGAAAAAAACGGCAAAATATAGCCCTAAATGCGGATTTCGCTTAAAGCCATATGCCGTTGGGCCTGAAAGGAAATCGATAGCATTATAGGGCTGCCCAATGCGGCGTATACTTAATGTTCACATATTTTCATATATTCGACCGTATTTCCAGGCCCTCCTCGCTGCGGCATCGTAATTTATGCCACGCCCCTGCCATAGTCCAATAATATGGGAAATTATTAGCACAAATATGCGTATCAGAGTCGCATTTGGCATTTGTTGTTTCTGATTTCTTAGACACCCCCCGACCGCCCCCCCTCCGCCCCTGCTCGCTTTTATTATGCCTTATGCCGACTGTTTTTTGTTTGCTCTCACATTTATGTCAACTGTGTGCGTGTGTGCGTGTATCCTTGGGCAGCAAAGTTTTATGGCCTTTAGCGTCAAGGTTTTCATAAATTTTAAATGAAAATGTTTATGCTTATATTCATATTTATGGCAACGCCCGTAGGCTCATTAGTAGGCACAAAACTTGATGTCTTTATCTGCAGCAGCAAACACAATGCAGAAGCCAATGCAAAAGCCAAGCCGACCAGCCAATGCCCTATGCCCCTCATGAGCTGATGCAAGAGATTTGGCCAAGTTCACTTGGCAATTTGGCCAATAAATCATAGTTGTCCAGTGCGAGTTTTTGGCTTGGACTAGACAACAGCTCAAAGCTTGGCTCTGAACTAATATACCCTATGTGTGGAGGGTATATTAATGCTTGCAAATTTTATGTTTGTTTTCAACTGTCATTTTCAATGGCTGCTCTTTATTTTTTTACAATTTTTTTGTATTTCTATTTCAGTTTTTGCTGCTGTTGTTGTTGTTGTTGTCACACTGATTTTTTTGCGCATTTTTGTTTTTTTTTTTTTTGCATGTCAACTTCATTTGGCGTTTATTGACAGCGACAAGAGCCAAACAATGGAGCACCAAACGCTAACGACAACAAACCAGCAACAACAACAACAACACTAACAACAACAACAACAAAACGCTGTAACTTTTTATCAAGTTATTAACTTATCTAATTCGATTATGGGCGCTGTGCCTGAGGAAGCGCCAAGCAGAACCCACCTCAACTCGAGCCGGCCCGCCTCGCCGCGCCCAGACGTGGCCCAGGCCATAGAGCTGGCGTTTACACAGCGAGCAATTCAATTAGAGTTGTGCCGCAACAACAACAACAACAACAGCAACGATGCTCACAAAATGGCCGCCCAGACAAGGAAATAGACAGGCAGACAGACAGACAGACAGAGAGAGAGCGAGAGAGAGAGCGAGAGACAGGCACACAGTCTATCAAAAAACGTTAGAGGCAACAACAGCGCGACAGGACATTAGCTGAATTCTAGGCAAATGGGAATGACAGCCAACGACATGGAGCAGCCAACAGTTATCCCATAGAGCAGCAATGGAAACTGAATGAAAAGTGGGCTTAGCTGTTAGCAGAATTTGATCTAAGACTAGCCAAAGTTTGTCATGCCAATCGATGTGTGGGATGTGTGGCATATTTGTAAGAAATCAAAGGAACAAAGATGCATCTAAAATGATCTTAACCCAAAGAACTGGAAGTTGACATTGAGAAATGTCTGTTAAGACATAAATTAAGGAATCATTGATCAAAGAATCAAAAAAAAAACTTATATTGTTAAAGCCGTATTAATCCTATTCAGCCATTACATATTTAGCAATTGGACAATGCACACTATCTCTCTCTCTTTTTCGCTCTTATTAAAGCAAAAACAGCCCTAATCAGTCATTACAGGGTATATTCAGCAATTTGACAGTGCAGACTCTCTCTCTCTCCCTCTCTCTCTCTCTCTCTATTGGAGAATACACACCCTCTCTCTCTCTCTCGCTGCTATTAAAGCCAAACCACTCCTAATCAGTTATTACAGGGTATATTCAGCAATTGGGCAATGCTCTCTCTCCCTATCTCTCTCTCTCTCTATCTCTTTCTCTCTATCTCTCTTCGTCCCTCTCTCTCTTTTCGTGTCTCTCTCTCTTCCTCTCTCCCTACCTCTCTGTCTATCTCCCCCTCACATTTTTCTCACCTCCCCTATGCCAAGCCAAATAGAATAACCCAAAATGTCAGCGATCTATCAATCGATATGTTTTGCTGTTCGCTCGCTTTCATCAACATATTTATTGGCTATATCTCTATGTACATCTGCTAGACATATGCTCTGCAATTTCCGTCAAACATCAGTCAACTTTCGGCATCTTCAACAGCTGCCCACATTTCCGTTTTCATTTCCATTTTCCTAGCCATTTTTCGCTTCCATTTTCAAAGTTGCTTTTGTCTTTGACTGCTTTGTCGGCGAATTTCTTTTTTTATGTTATCAAAAACACTAAAACTTGGCCTAGAAAACTTGTCCGCCTTGAGCTAGTTGCATGCAAAGTTCTTCGCCCCTCGCTCAGCTTTGTTATCGCAACAGTTGTGCGTGACTTGCCGCAGAACGCATAAGCACTGAGTGTCGCAGTGGCCCTAGAAATACTTCCCGTCTACATAAATGACAGCTGATAAGGTAAACTTGAATTTTATGATGTTTCCCTATGCTTGAATTTACTTTAATTTCGCTGAATTAATGCATGAATTTTGACAAGAAATTTGAGCAAGTCTAGACGAGCATTGAAGAGGAGAAGAATCGCTGCTTTTGTTAATTTAGAGGAGAAATTTCAGAGGAAAGCTCTGCAGCTTTGAATGTAAATCAGTCGCGCCATCCAGACTAGATCAGTCTGCCTTTTATGTATTTATTTGGACTTGGTATGCTTTATTGACTCTTCCTTTGGAAATTTCTTATTAAAGAATTTTTAAATATAGAAATATGATATGAGATATATCGATATTCCGATATGTATTCGACTCAACTCCCAACGAGAGCATTCTTGCTTTTAAGTGTTTACTTGGAACTGTAGACTAATCTCCATCTCCTAATCTCTCCCTTACCATAATCAAATCAAACAATTTAGTTATTCTCATATTATAACTTCTCATTCCATTTATTGGATATCACTTAGTTGCTCATTGTCCACAACGCTTGCGAGCACTTTTTGCATATTTGATGTAATTTTTATTTGTTCAGGCATTGTTTGATAATTGATTTGCAAAATGAAAGCGAAATGCAAAGAGGAACGAAATGTTATGATAGCAAAATGAGATGATGATGATGTTGATGATGATGATGATGATGATGCTGACCAGCATCGTTCCCTCTAAACAGTGAGCCGGCAGAGTTTTCCAATCAAAGTTGTCGTTGTTGTTCGTTTGTTATTGAAAGGAGCTTAATGCCCAAATAAGCTGTCCATTATTCAGCAGCATGTACGAGTGCTCACACACACACATACACACACACATATACACATATATATACATACACATGAAAACTTTGCTCATTGTGCCATGAAAAGCTGACATTCAAATGCGCACAAAGTGCAGGAGGCGTAGGTGCCTGCACAGCACAGCAGGAGGCGGGACGGGGGCGGGGCGGTACGGTGTTGTTTGGGGCATGTACTGCTGGCTCATGCATTATGCGCATTGTTTGTCAACAGACAAAGGCAACATTTGATGTGCTTCCTCTTCTGCACAGTGCCTAAGAAATGTTTTCGTTCTCTTTTTTTTTGAAACAAAATAAAAAATGAAGCAATATGATGTCTATTGCTGCCGAGTCCTGCTCGGCCAGGTATGGGGACTGAGACTGGCTCTCCACGCCAGCACGAATAAATCACGTACTGCGAGAAATGTGGGCGTGGCAGTGCGTGTAGCTGCATAAGCGTGATCGATACGCCCCAGCCCGAGCTGCCGGCTAATTTTCATGCAATAACAACAGCAATTACCAGTCGAGCCGAGCCAAATCAATTTCGTAAAGCGGCAAAATGTGCACTGAGAGAAATAGAGGAGCAGCTCCTTGAGAATTGAGTGAAAAGCGAATTCGCTTACGTCTGCTCTCACCTTCGCAATCGTAGCTCTGGGTGCGCTTAGAGAGCTTCAGTCACGTTCGCTTTTGTCTTTCGCCCCGTGTACTGACAACTGGCAGGAGCCAGAAATTGAAGCACAGCTGCCAACAATGAAATCAAGAAATTCTGCTCAGCCAACATAAAGAAGAAACTTCAAGTAAACAAGCAAGGTAACAGGCGGAGGGACGACAGACAGACTGAATGCCAGCCATTTGATGTTTGTTAATATAATTAAGCGATTTGCATTGGCGCGTAATGTGCTTAAGAATTTTATAATTAATTTTCGTTTGTTTATGCTCGTCTTGGTTTCCCTCACAGATTGAGCATTGCGCATACGCAGCGTACGCCAGCGGCGTGTGTGTGTGTGTGTGTCTAGTGAAGTGTGTGTCTGAGTGTGCTCAAGTGCGGCCCTCATGCAAAATGCAGGCAAAAGACTGAACAAGTTCGAAACAAAGGCAGCAGGAGCAGGAGCAGGAGCAGGAAAATGGCAACTGCCGACGGCTGCCAACGGCTGTTGCTGCCCAATTTCAAGCTCATCACTCAGATTGTCCTCTAAAGGACTCAACTTTAACTGGCTGAGTTGGCCTGACTTGTCCGGACTTGTCCTGACTTGGCGGACTGCCTGGCTGCCAATGACAGGCACAAGCAGCGTCAAGAGTTAACTAAACGCTTGACAGTTGCAACAAGCGTGCCACGCCCGCGGCCACGCCCATGCCCATGCCCATACCTCAAAGCCCAACGAGCAACCTTGGCCCAAACCTCAGGCAAAATGTGTAATAGCTGCGCAGATAACTGTCACAGAGTATGCAGGACTGCGTGATGCCCTGTAGAGATTTGAGTAGCTGTGGTGAATCATAGCGAACGTTCTTTGGGCTCTCAAACTGTTTATGCAGGACTCTCAAACTGTAAATATATCAAGCTAAGAGCTGTCATCTCCTATTGAGGACTTTCTTTCATTGGAAGTTGATATTCACATTTCAAGCCCCTCACCTATATGCCCTCTCTCTGCACCGTTGAACAGAGTCGCGTCGTGACGCTTCCGTCTCCGTTGCCTGCTTAAAAGTTTTGCGTCGCTGTCGCTGACAGCCGCTGCGGCGCAACTAAAAGCAGCCTTGTCGTCCGTTCCTATGCCGGCGTCTTGTGACGCCCCTCTGCGACCCCCCCTCCCAACGCCTGCAGCAGCTCCATCCGTCTGCTTTGTGGCCTTATATCCGTTGCCGCAGTGCTTCCTGTTTACAATTTAAACTAATAAGCAGCCTTGCATCGCTTTCAATTTTCATTTAAGCGACGTCGTTTTGCCATATTCAATAAATCAAACAAACTTCCCTATATATATATATATATATATATATATAGGGTTATACAATATGAGCGGTTGGTAAACATCCACTGTATGGCAAGGACAACAGCCAGACAGAGTTATGCAAATGTCGAATTATTTGTCCAACAACAACTGTGAATATTACACAAGAGATATTATCTGATCGGAGAGTAGCTAAAGCGCCAACATTATTATTATTAAGTGGGTCATGTAGTTGACCAAAAACTACAATAATAGGCCACGTTCTACCCTCAAATATTCATTAGGGCCTGGGCAGTGCTATCCTCTGATCTGAATAGAGAATACTTAGTTCACACAATTAGCCAGATATAAGCCTAGCGCTAGGCATGGCTATATCAAGTGCGAGCCTAGCAACAAATTTGACTCAAGCTGCATATTAAAATTGTGTTAAAAAAGCAAACTTAAATCGAATGTACTCCATATTCGATAATACAAAACTTGTATACTAGTAAAGCTTAAAGTTTGCACAGTTTTCCATCGGTTGCTGCATTGGTTTTCCACACGCAGCGCGCACTTGTGGCCAAACTCAATTAAGTTTGGCAACATTTTGATGAAGCAAACTTGAAAAGGATGCGCATAAATATTTGCCGATGCTCAAAATGTGAAGAGACAGGCGAGAGAAGAAGCAGAAGACGCTGCAGCAGCTGCTGAAAAGCGCAATCAAAATGTCAGTACAACAATAAATTAGGGCTAAGAGGAGCCCAGCCCCGTTGCCAACTAGCGCAAAGCCCAAAAGTATGCAATAATATTTGTTGCTGCCCTTGGAATGTCTGAAGAATTGCTGGTGTGCATTATTTTTAATAATCATTAGAGAGAGAGAGAGGGAGAAAGAGAGAGAGAGAGAGAGGGGGGGGGGGGGCTGAGTGGAGTATGCGTAGCACCTTTTGCTACCGCCAGCAGAGTGTTTGTTTTATCTCATTTAACACTTGAAGAACTTTTTACACACTCTCGTGTGTGTGTGTGTGCGTGTGTGTGTCTGCTGTTGTTGTTGTTGTTGCTTTGAGTGGGTGTGCGTCAAGTGAAACACCTACAAACCAGCCTCTGCCCATCTGCCTGCCTGTCTGCCCGTCTGCCCGTCTGTCTGCTGGCCAAGCGTCGCATTTGCACATTAACTGTGTGAAAAATTATGATTGAGCTATAAAACAGTCAGCTCTGCTTGGCTCGAACGCACCTGAGATGTGTAGAGGCAGCATTGCTCTTGATCGACTGCCAGATGACCTGTAAACTACTATGTAAAGGGTATAAGCTGTAACCTCATAGAGAAAAGATCGAGCAATACAGAGAGAGACAAACAAACTTTAGTTTGAGTAGATTAGAGTTTATATATATATATCATCCGCCTTATATACCCACTTGCTATGAGTGTACAGGGTATATGAGCAGGGCTACAAAGTTTAGCTAAGGGCAACTCACAAATACATGTACATATATATATACACATACATATATACACACACATACTTATAGACATATGCGTAAAGTTTTTGGCAAGCGCATCGTATGGAATGTGCCTGTAGGGCGGCTTTAAGTAACTTAGAAGGCAAACACACACACACACACAAGCACACACACACACACACACGCACGCACTCTCTCTCACACACGCACTACAAAAGGGAAATTTGCACTTTGTCTTTGCTTCCGCTGACGCAGAACTTTAACAGCTGCTGCCGCTGCCGCTGCCGCCGTCGCCGCCGGCAACTAATGAGCCTCGATCCGAGTCCCAAGTGCATGAGATTTAACCCACAAATGTTAAGCAGAGCGTGCCAGACGCGCTGACATCCCCAAGAGGGACACAATTAGGCAAAGCCAGCGCCAAAGTAGAGCGTCAGGGCAGGGCGGGGCAGAGCATGTAGTTAGCAAGTGAACTGTATGTATGTATGTATGTATGTACTGCCTACTCCTCATATGGCATCAATATTTAATGAGCTCTGGGCAGCTGTAGTAGCTGCCGGTTCATATCAATTGACTTGTTCGCCATTAATAATAGATGCCAGCCCATAAATCAATCACGCGACAGCCGATAAATATCACACGGCACACCAAAAAATCCACTAGAGTGTGAGCCAGTCCAGGAGAAAGCAAATGGAAGCCAAAACTTACTTGAAAATCATTCAAATGCATATTTCAAGAGGTCCAAGGAGCATATTCATGGAGTACTTATGCCAGGACAGTTTCAGATCAGTTTCCCCTTGAAATGAGAGATGGAAAATGCCAATGGGTATCTTCTAGTCAGATACTCCAGACTAGGATAGTCTCAATTGATCTTAACTCGCTCTCTCTCTCTCTCTCTACATAAAGAATCATATTATATTTTCTCATTCATACAAGTCTATCAGTTGATAATAGGTCCAGGAGCATATTCATAATACTTATGCCAAGACAGTTTCAGATCAGTTTCCCCTTGAAATGAGAGATGGAAAATGCAAATGGGTATCTTCTAGTCAGATACTCCAGACTAAGATAGTTTAATTGATCTTAACTCGCCTCTCCTCTCTCCCTCTACAAAAGAATCATATATATTTCTCATTAATACAAGTCTCTCTCTCTCTCTCTCCTCTCTCTCTCTCGCTCTTCTCTCTCTCTCTCCTCTCTCCCCCCTCTATCTCTTCTCTTTCCTCTTCTCTCTCTCTCTCTCTCTCTCCCTCCACATAAAGAATCATATTATATTTTCTCATTCATGCAACTAGACGATAGTTTTTCAATATTTTCCTGTTCAAGTCTCACACTAGATACTTTTATATGCATGCTTCACATGTCAATATGTGTAATCATTTAGTTTATCTACATGCATGCAGCACCTGCATGCCTGCCTGTTCGTAAATACATTAAAGACAATAAGCGCTGCGCAATTTGCGGGCTTTTATGCTGGCTAAAGTTAAGGCTGGCTGCTATTTATAGATACCGGGCGGGCACACTAGAAAATCCAGTCGCCACTGCAGCGCCAACCACCACCCTCCCGGAACATTTGTAACTCTGAGCTATTTATAGACAACGAGCTGCGAGTAAGCTGAGCCGAGAGCTGAGGCGGATGCTGCGACGAGACATTCGTATTCGTTTATGGTCTATAAATAGAATCAGCAGGAGCAGCAGCAGCAGCAGGAGCAGCAGCAGCTGCAAGTTGCATGCAACATGTTGCATGTTGCATGTTGCAAGCGACAAGCATTCACAGTTGGAGCGAAAATGTTTTGCTGATTTCGCAAATAAATTTTGTGCAATTTATTTTCCATTATTACGAAACCCCAAAGGATTATTGAGTATATAACAGGCAAGTGGGCTGCAGTCGTGTGTCATAGACTGCATAATACTCGCTCAAGATATCATAAGAATACCATATACATGATAAAGACTTTTATGGGAGGGCAGTTAAATTGCCTATGCAATGATATATAAAATATTTTTAAAGGCGCAAATTATGTATAAAACAAATATACTCTTTTTGCTTCACGATAGAGTGTAAAAATCTCGAAAAATATATTTCTCATTCAACAGGGAGAAAAGCCAGAAAAACTGCATAAATGGCAACATTTTTGGCAAAACGAATAAAATTCTTGGCTCAACTAGAAACTCTAACCGAAGGAGGTAAAAATGATTTTTTCTATTTTTTCTTTTCCTGCTTCCGTTGAAATAGTTTCATTTGAAGCAACTAGAAATTCCAGAAATGCAGCAGTTCAAATATCTTGCATAATATTTCCCTATCATTATACGATTTGAGCTTAAGCACTTTCATAAATAATGAAAATGTTTTATTTCCATGCAAATGCCTTCGCCTTCCCCTGCCCCTTTGCCTTCTCTTTCTTCTCCTCCCACTCTGCACTTGAGACGGCATTTCGGCTTATTGTTTTTCTGTGAGAACTTTCTCTGCTCAGTCAAGCTAAGCAAAAGGAGATACTTTTGCAGTTTCTCTCCTGCTCTCCTGCTCTCGCACTCTCGCCGTCTCCTGCTTGACAATTTCTTTGCTCTGCAGCTGTCAACCTACTTAGATATGGTCGAAAGAATATGCTCTGCCTCTTTTCGGCTAAGATTGTTGAATTTTAATTGCTCTGCGCCCTTTATGTCATGTTCTTTCGCCTCTCACATTCACATTTAACGCTCAAAGAGGAAACGACTGCACAATACTCGTTCATCGACTACAATATCAATATATTCGGATTTGCCACACCTCAATAAGTAAACCATATAACTTCTGAGTATATTTTTATTCTGAGTATATAATGTGAACAATCCATGTTCCGTCAAACTGTCAAGGAGTAGGCCTTAGCTTGCAGACAGATGAAGCTGCCTCGAAGCCCATATACTCACTTTTTCACTTCATGAACATTCACGTGAATGAAAAAAAGAAACGAGACTTCCATGCCTTTAGCATTTCAATTGTTTGACCTACTCAAACCCCAGAGAACCCTAACATAACCCATTTCGTCGCCTGTTTTTGCGCACAATTACGCAACAACAAGTACAACAATGAAATATACAAGAAATAAACGATAAGTACCGCTGCATACCCTGTACTCAACTGACAGCTAGCAGGTAGCTCAAATCTAGCCGGAGTTTACTTAAAAACTTGAGCAATTTTCGATCTATTTGATATTATCTAGTCTGGTCTTTAGTAATTTCTCAGTTTAACCTCATTTCTACTTTCATTAAATTCTGCATTTGCTGTCATAGCCCATTCCGCGTCTGTCACCTCTACAGGGTATCGAAAAGAAATGAAACGCAAACGTTTGCCGTTTTGCCGTAATCAGAAAGACGTAAAAATTTTCTATACAAGCAGGCAACGAAAATATTTGAAATTGCTTCTTGCTTTTGCCATAACCTTTCACTCTCGGTTCCACTCGCCCCGGCCACGGCCCCGGCCCCATTCCCACCTTGTTTTACCTTTTGCTTTGGCATTCCGTCGCTTCTCTCTAATGGCATAAATTTTGGTAAAGCGTCGCATCGCGTCGCGTCGCATCGCTTTGCCTTGCTTTGCCTTGCTTTGCTTGTATTTTTAGGTTATTTCGCCCTTAGCTCTTAGCGACAAAGTAGACGACAGCGCATTGCTCTTGAATTATTTTCTACCTCTGCGCTTTCTCTTAGTACACTTGTACAAAGGAATGCGGAAAAGTCTGTCACGGAACGGTTAGAGCACGAGCATTATATATGTATGAATTATACATATATATTACATCTTAATCTGCATTAACAGCTGTGCTAATATGGACTAGACTTAAAGCTGTTTAAGCAAAACGAGGCAGGGATATGATATGGATAGAAGGACGGTGCTGTATTAAATATTTAAACTTTCCATGTTCTCATGGGTAATACAATAAAGTTGAAGATAAAATTTTGATATAGATAAAGTTTTGTATTATTCTGGGGTTTTTGATCATAATAATTCATACTATCAATGGGCAAAAAACTTGAGTTTGAATCCTTAGACTGCCGTACTCAGCACCTGATCACATTATTGAAATATTTTCAAAGACTTTTGTTCAAGGAGAGCTCAAGAAGCGATTAAGACAGACAGTCAAAGAAAGCTCTATAAATAAACCAAATTCAGTACTTGATAAGTGAAACCATATTAAAAAGTTTGCCTGTATATAACCTCTATGATAAAGGTATAGGGCTTACCTGTTCTTCACTTAAAAATCAAACCTATTCAGTTCACCTCCGTTCTACAATAACTTTCTTCCAGGGTATTTAATATTCGTCATGCTTGGAATATTTTTTGGTATATGCCTTCGCATTCCTTGTTGTGGCACGCGGCACGTTACTTGATAAGGTTAATTGCCCATTTCATTTGGTTCTTGGTAGATTTTTGCTTGTTAAATTCCCGATTGCGCTAGCCTTTTCTCGGCGCTTCTGGCGCTGCTGATAAGCAGACATACATATATCGAAATTCAGATTTGATGTGCCACATCAATAGCACATTACCAGCGCAGCAGGCGCCAGGACATGGCCAGATACACTTGACACAGGTCAGCGCAGCGGGAGGGGCAGGACAATACAAATATCTATGCATAGCAACAACAACAACAACAACAACAATAATAATAATGATAACAATAACAGAGGAAAGCAGAAAAATGATATGAAATACTTGTTGTGCTCAGACTCGGGATAATATCCTTGACAATGCATATTCAATTTCATCTCATTATGCTAGAGAGAGAGAGAGAGGGAGAGGGAGAGGGAGAGCTTATGTCTGGACATCGCATTACCATATATGCGTCTTAGATCCGAAATAGTTAAGGAGCTAAGCGAAGACCCTTTGTGTTGCCATTGGCATGCGCAAGCTATTTGTGCCGGCCATAATTGAGCTTTGTTAATCATCCAAGTAGATTATTTGCTGATTTTCAATGGAATTTTCCTGGGCATAGATGAAATATTTCTGATGGGCAAAAATATCTAAAATATCCATTGTCATTCCCTCACACAGTGGCTATGTTATTCTGTATTATATTCAGCGGGTAATTAGGAACTTGTTGAAAAAGTATTTCCATATTTTAGGCTTAGCTTTTGTTTGAATTTCTTTCTCTTTCTTTTGTGTTTTTTGATTTTTATTAATTTCCTAGTCCCCAATTAGAGCTCCCTAATTAACTTTTGACACTTTCTATAATCTTTTCATGTACTTTTTTACGCTCTCCTTTGAAAAACTCACAACAATTTGGCAACTAACACCTAAGGGCAAAAGTTTGAACAGTAAAACTATTTCTACTAGTATTCATTGTTGTTGAAGTGCTACAACTAACACACACACACACATATATACACAACTGTGTGTGCTTTTGTCTGACCGCAACAGCCACAACAAACAAATGCAATAAAAATAAATATAAAAATAATTATGACTAGAAAAGTTGGCAGCCAAACAAAAAAAAAAGCCAACACTATGAATGTTTTTTTTTTTTGGTTCCGTTTCTTTTCCCCTGTTGCTGTTTATGATCTTAGCTCAAATTAGAAACACAACTTGTCATAACGGAGGACAAATGTCACAAAGGACAGCAGGACAGGCGACATTTGAAAGTGGTTTTAATAAACGTCCTTGCGGCTTTGAAGCTTTGTAGACCATTTAGAGGACTTTCCCGGAAAGGCAGCAAAGCAGAGGAAGGTGGACTGAGCAAAATTATGATAAGAATGCCACAAAGAGAAAATAATTGAAGCAGGCAAACAAAAATACACAGCGAGCTGGGCACTGAAGTGCCCGACTTCTTCTTCTTCTTCTTCTTCTTCCACTGAGTGGACAGTCATTAAAGCGAAGCTCGCGCAAATTATGCAGCCAAAAAAAAGCAGAAAAACAAAAACAAAATATTCAGAGGGTTGGGGCTTACTGTAAGGGTTGAGGGCGTGCAGCCAAAAAATATGTCGCCGATGTTAAGTGCTTCATTTAATTAACAAAGTTGACATGAAAGCGTGGCTCGCCGTCATTGGGGAAAAACCCATCCGCACCCTTGGCAGAAGGTCCCCATCAAAGCTGCCCTTGCTCTAGCTCCTCTCTCCCCCTCCTCTCTCTTGCTCTTTCTATTTATCTATCTACTTTCTCATCTTCTTATTTGTGCCTCGCTTTGCGCTGTGGCTCACTAATTGTTGTTTCTGTGAGCCGACGACACGTGGCGTATGCGCGTTGCCATATCACTCATACGCCAGGTGTCTTTGCATATTTTCTTTTTTGATTAGCAACTTGGGATTTTTTCAATATTGCCCCCATTTAATTACAAAACAACAGACCCCAGACAGATCAAAGCGTCACATATTGCATAGTTTGGCATTTAATTAATTATTTTATAGCTACAGCTCATCCAATCCCCTCCCACATCTCGTTGCCACAATCTGTGAGCAACAGCTGCGTGTTTCTCAGAGACAGAGAGCCGAGAAATGATTGTAAAAGCGCGCACAATAAAATATTGTAGATATATATATATGAGTTATATTTGTGTTGTATTGTGTTATACATATATACATATATGTAGTTATGTATATTTTTGGTAAGCTTTATTTATTTACTATCTGGAATCTGGGGGCCTTTATAAACAGCGCTCATATTTGCTTTTCATCACTTGCACAAATATATGCCGCCCTGATTTCATTTTTTTTTTCTTCTTTCTGTGTGCTGTTGTTATTGCTTCATAAAACTGTGACAACAAAAACGCAATAATAAAATTATATTGACATACAATATATGTACTTTAATTTATAGACAATATGTATATTTGGGCAAAATATTACAACTTAATTTACAATGCAAACGGCCTATTAAAATGATATTTAATGCAAAAATAAAAGCTTCAATTTTTGATATATGCACATACAAGCTCTATAAATCTCGGACATATTGAAGACTTGAGGAAACTACAGTTATTAAACTAAGATTTGAATTTAACAATTCGGTTTCTACAGATCTCACATTGAGTTTGCCTAAGTGAAACGTATTAAATAGGTCTTAGTTACAGAGATAGAAGAGATAATCTCAGATTACTCAGATTATTGAATATAGCATATAGAACAAGCAAATACAACTAACCATATCTCTATACCCTTAATTGTGCGCGATAAACCTGTAGAGCTATACAAGTAATGATTAAATCGACTTCTATCGACTTCTGCTAGATAAGTTTTACAGCTCCATATACATAGCTTTCTGTTTACCTTCTATAGTCCATTGATTTCAGGCATTAACATATTCCGCATAAGCATTTACATATGTCCTTATATATATACTATAAACGAATGTTATGCGACGTGCTTACATGTTTAGAATGAATTTCTAATAACGGGTTATTTTAACACCTATGAATATTCAATGGGAATGTGAATATGGAATAAATACGAAACGAGCAAAGCGCAACTGGGCTAAATAAATAAATAGTTATGGCTAATGCATTCATTTTCGATTGTCTTTCCATACAAATTGTTGAATGAATAATTGAAAGGGCCTGAAATTCAATTCAAATCTGTGCTCTACGATGTGGAAAACTCTATTTATCAACTGCATGTTGCCAGAAATATAATATTCTCACTATTACTATTGACAAATTCGCACATTTCCAATAATTTATGAATATAAACTGAGTTCAGCTAGCGAGTTAGCATTGACCAACTTTTAAATAGCGCGTGCCACACTTTTCATTAATTAAAACTATTAGCTCAATGCCCAAAGGACTTTGAATAATTAATGACAAATGTACATAATAATAATTAATACCGAAAAAAAAAAATGTAAAAATATTGCGGACGGGCGCTGCCGACGGCACAATGCTCGTTCACGGCGAATAAAGAAGCAAGTCCCCTGAAGAATATAGATTGACTCTATGATTTCTCAAGCCTCTAGAGATGCATATATATCATATTTGCCAGATAGCTAGCAGAGCTCAAACATAACTTGATTCCCCACAATCTCAGCACAGAAGAGGACAGCAGCGAGTCTATGGCAAGAGAGAGATTACACAAAACCTATATACTCTCCTCACTGTTTTAAGGAGTATAAAAAGTATAGACAATCTAAATGTCTTCAAAGTGCATTTCTAATAAGGCCCATAACATTTAACAGCTTAATTGCTTTGCACCAGGACTCACCTGTCAATGTGTCAATTCCCATTGATTAATTTAAATTCAATTGCTGTTGTTGTTTTTTACGCGATTAAATTATAGTTTGTTTTTGTTTTTTTAATGAATTTTTTAATGCAATTTTCGAGGCGTTTTTTATGAATTTCGTTTTGTTCTACTTTCGTTTGAGTGTAGCAGCTGCAGCAGGATAAAAACATTTAAAGGCATATTCAATGTGGCATGGCTAAATGATCGTAAAACCCATGGCTAAGGGGTAGACATCTGTGTGTGTTTGTGTGTGTGTGTGCAACAGTTGCCATCTATTTCATGGCAATGGCTATAAAAAATTATATTTAAATTGCAGACCGTGCAACAGTTTGCAATTATGTGCAAATGCACATGGCCCAGGCAGCGCTGTGGGCCAAGCTAACAGCTGAAGCAATTAACCAGGCTAACACTGAATACACTTTTAAGTGCCTCAACAGCTGCTGCTGCAATTAAATTTATTTTCAATTAGCTTTCACTTGTTTTCACTCCTTTTTTGCTCGCGCACGCAATCGCCATTCGTTTGGTCACTTTATGCAGTCCGAACATTTGCGGAGCTGTTGATTCGAATATATTTCTTCTTCTTTATCTCTTTTTTGGCTACTGCTCCGCTTTCATTTTCATTCGCATGCCCATTCCCATTCGCTATCACCTTTTGCAACCTTCTGCGACGCCAGCCAACTGCGAACTGAACTGCTCCAGTTTCGTATTTCACCTTATAAAGTGCGTGGCGCTGCGACGCTCCCGTGCTATCCTTACATGCGACTCCCGACTGCCTTCTGTGTGTGCCCGTCTGCTTCCAGCTTTCGCTGTTGCTTTGATAAGAACCTGCCACAGTGTGCGTGTGTCTGCCGAGCAGCAGGCACAGAGCGAAATAGAGCGCGCCTGGCACACTGAGAGAGCGAGCGCTTGAGAGAGAGAGCGGAGCTATTGGAAAGTCGAAGCGCATTTGGCGATGTTTTCTATGTGCCAAGCTTTGCAAAGAAGTTGAGTTTTTAGCTGTTAGAAAGAAGATTTGAAAATATATAAATCTCTTAGTAAATATTTTTAAATTACAGAGAAAATAAATAACTATAAAATGTGAGCGAAATCATTTTATCGGTTATGTCTAATATGCAAATTCTAATTTTACTTCAATTAACGTTCAAGTTGAGTTTAATTTATAAGAAAATATTTTATTAATTTTAGAATATTTATTTATTTTTTTTTTTTTGTCTATTAATATTTTTTTATAAAATATTTGTATTAGAATTGCAATATAACTTATAATTATTTTATAATTAAAGCTTTATTTATTAAAAGTAATTTATATTAATTTTCTGTAATATATTTTTAAATAAATATAATTTGTTTTTTTACCTTAAAATTTTTTATTTTTGTTATACAAGTATTTTCACTTTTTAAGCTGCTTAAAAAATATTTATTTATTTCATAATTGAAATCATTATTTTTGTACGTTTTTTTTTACAATTTTCTGGTTCATTTAGCATATTTCCATTAATCTACGACTTCACATTTCATTCTTTTTCGTTACAGTTACATTTATCTAGCTCTCCCTCACACTCGCCCTCTCTCTCTCACACACACGTACACTTCATTTATAATGGGTGTGAGCTTTCATGAATGAACACCCTCCTGTTGCATTTGTTTTTATTGTAAAAAGCATCTGACTCGACTCTCACTCTCACTCCCGCTCTCACTCACACTCACACAACCATACATATGCCTGGCCCTGAAGTTCAAGATGAAGGTTATGCAGCAACAGCCACGCAAAAACTCGAACGTAAAAGTTGCATACGTGTGTATGTGTGTAAGTGTGAGAGAGAGAGAGAGAGAGAGAGAGTATGAGAGCTTTTCGGCTCTCACGCGCTCGTTCCATGCGAGTCGTGCGCTCGCTTAAAACATCGCCCACCACAGCTAACGTGTTGCTGTCCAGCAGCTCGCGAGTCGCGACATTCGCGTCGTTTTGTTTTGTTTACAGCGTTCGCTTTTTGAAATACCGTTTTGTGTGATTCTGTGTGCGGATGTGTAGGTGTGTGCGAGCTGCCTGCATTTACAGCGTGAGCCGCGCACCGTTAGGAGTTTCTTTTGCTACGCATTTCTTCTGCTGCCCGCCTTGTGACCCAATTTCGTGCCTTCACGTACCCGGCGCTCAGCTGGCAGCGACAGAGGCTGAGGCAACGGCAAAGGCCGTGCCAGTGGCAGAGGCTGCGACAGCGAATGAGGCATGCCTGGCATTAAAGGCATTTGGTTTGCCCACAGATTTTGCAGTCATTCCTTGCGCTTGATTGGCTTTGTGCCCTTTTTTTGTGCGCTATCGCATTTTGAGCGTGAGACAACAACAATCAGAGCAGCATAGGCAGCATAGCCATTGAGTAAGATTGAGACTGAGGGAATTGGATCTCACATATTTGCATAGTGCATGAGGGCGTGCCATGTATGTATGAATGTATGTATGTATGTATGTATGGCGTATGCCATGATGTTCGCTTGCTGCCAATTACTTGTCAACATGTCGCGCTCCAGCAGCCACCCAACTAACTGTGATTGATTGTGTGTACGTGCAGCGGCCTGGGCGTGACTGTGTGTGAGTGTGTGTCTATGCGTGTGTGTGTGTGTGAGTGTGTGTGTGTGCGTATCGGCATTGTTGTCACTGTGCAACTGACTGGACAGTGAGCTGCCAAACCTGTAGCCCGGCTGCCAGGCAACTGCAACTAAACAACTAATGGAAAGTGTGCCTAATGGGGAGTGCCTGACTAGCAGATACCCTGCACATTTCTTCATTCCAGCAAATCCCTTTAAGTGCTTAAGCTATATGTACGATATGAGCTGTGATTATGCCAATAGTCTAATCAATCGATATATATCGATATATGTATACTTAAATATTTAATATTTCATATGATTCATATGCATGCTTGACTATGAAATACCTTGCTTATATATTCGTCTATCTGCTTAAGTTTCATATGTTATGAAATGACTTAAACTCTTCATAAATTTTATTTCCAGTGTCATTATGCCCTATTTTATCTATATAAATATGTGAAATACAGGGTATTTGAACATGCGCAGCTCGTTGTTATTGTTTCTTGTTGCTTTTTGGCGACATTTCAAAGGAGAAATGTACTTGAAACTGAACCGCCTGAACGAATGCTCGGATGAAGTTCTCAACTAGGGCTACGTAACTGTGAAAATGATAAAAGTTTTTGCTGTAGCTATCTTTTCTTAATTTGAGTTAGCCCAGTTAGCAACTTAGTGCAGTCAATGATGTGAACTTTACAACTTTGATTGGCTGACAGGCAAAGAGCGACACACACACGCACACATACACTTAAAGAAAAGTTAAAAATCATATAGTAAATACAATTCTGTATATCATATAGAAATACCAAACTCATGATGAGAAATTCCCAATTCAAGCAGTCAAACATTTTTCTTAAAGTGTAAAATGTTGCCTTCTCTTAATCAGAGAGATCAGAGTCTTTGGCAAGTGCCTGGTGCCTCATTAAAAACATAATCCTGCAGCTGGGCCAACTCAATTTGTGCCTGGGACAGGAGACAACGGAATGCTCCACGGGCTGTCTTTGAGTGCATATTATGCTACGGCTGCAACTGAAGCGAGTGGCATCTAAGCTGATAAGCCCTCCTCCAGGCCGGGCTCGGATGCAAATGCAAAATAACTGAATGTCAGCCATCTACAACAACAACAACAACAATTGCTAAAGCTCGGGCTTCACCCCGTGGCATACAAATCACAGTTACTAATTATACTTTCATTGCGACTCGGTTTACGCAATCTCTAATCAAATCTGGACAGCAGAAGTGAAACCGGAAAAAAAGGCGCTGGGTAAGAGACGAAGCCAAATGCGAATGTTGCGCAGACACGCGAAAAGCGAAAAAAGTAAACTAAAATAAAAATAACAACAACAACAACAACAAGGGCTAGGGCCATTATCACAGCACACCTGAGCACACATAAATAAACCAGGTCAAAGTTTAAACGCTTCGCCACGGCTCAGCGATGCGCGCGTGAAAATTAAACTAAACAAGTAAGAAAACTCTAGTGGAGACTGCTCGACTAGGAGATACCCTGAGCCCTCCAATCTGATATTCTACGCACTCTACACTTCTTTTAGGCATTTGTTATTTGTTGGTGGGTAAGTTTTAACAAAAATCGAAATTTTATAAAATACACATAAGTCTACATTTAAAATTTGAAAGCTCTAGCTCTAAATGTGTAGAAGATATAATTAAAAAACTATCTTTCGATAAGGTTTTTAATCGATAATAAAATATCGAGAGTTGTTATCGATTTTTAGTGATAAACTCGATATGCGCGTGATACACACGGACCTAGGAAAAAAAATTTCAAGTCTCTAGCTCTTATATCTTCTGAGATCGACGCGTTCATACATACGGACAGACAGACGGACAGGGCTAAATCAACTCAGCTCGTCGCCCTGATCAGGAATATATATACTTTGTGGGGTCTGCCACGCCTCCTTCCGCCCCTTACATACTTTTAACAAAACCATTATAGCCTGATTTCCCATTTTCAATGGGTTCAGGGTATAAAAAGTTTAAATAAAAGTGAAAATGAGCAGCGGCTGTAAGTGAGCCAAAGCCAGAGCTGAGTTGAGGCACAGGAAAAGTGTTTAATCAAAAACTGAACTAAAACTAAGAGTGACACTTGAGGGCAGTAAAAGCTCTATAATTTGTTCATGCACTCATTGAAATGGCCCATCAAGGCGCTAAGAGCACAGCAATAGAAATCTAACAGCAAAGGAACTAACATATTTTTAACATTTTCAATGTGTTTTCCCAGCACTCGACATTGGCTTTGCCCACATGCCTTTATAGCTTAGCCCTGAGTGGCGTCTAATTGAGGCAATTTGTTTATAATATGAATATAAATAGTTTCGTGTATATGGTCACCCTTTGTGCTCACGCGCGCAGCACTAATTAGGCGAAATAACAGTGGCAGCGAAAAAAGTGTAGCCTAGTTTAGTGCGCAGACTTTTAATGTGACAGTCGCGATAAAGCGGCTCGATACGAATAGCACTCGCTCCCGCGCTCACGCCCCCGAATTGAGGTCGCTGAAATGGCTTTAATACATTCCGTGTTGTTGTTGTTGTTGTTGTTTATTTGTCTGCTGTTACTTTCAAGGGTGTGACCGCATTTGCACCTGAGCTACGGTCACGAAGACTTGAGTTGCCTTGAGTAACGTTTTTAGCCATGCTTGTTGTTGTTGTTGTTGTTGTTGTTGTTGTCTGTGGCGTAGTTTAATTAAAGTTCAGGTTTTAGTTGAATTTTCGTTGGCCGTATTATTGCTTTATTTACTGAACCATTGGCCAGCCCGGTCTCTGAGAATTGAGTAATTTATTTGACTGCTCAGCACTGCACGTGGCGTATGCGTGATATTTTTCATTCGACTTGTGCAACGTTTGCAATATATTCAGCAATACAGACTCCTATAGACTATATATATTTATCATTTTCATTAAACCTTTTTGGGAATTTCTTTTTTTTTTCAATTTTTTGTTAATCCATTTCTTCTTTGGCCTTTGTCTGCCAAGTTTTGTCACGTAAATCAATTAAGCAACGGTGCAAGCTAACTTATTGAATGCCATAAAAAAGTCTCAAACTGGTTGCAGACAAAGCCAGGCAAAGCAAGAGATACAACAAAAAAGAGTTTGCTAGATGAGGGTAGCTTGCTTGGCAAATACTCTGTAACTGCAGCTCAGTATAGCCACTTCTAATAACTATAGGGTATATGCAACCACAAAGTATAATATTCCCAGTTATCCTTTGATTCAAGTGAGATTCACTGCAGCTGTAATAATTCCAAGTACACTCTCGTTCAGCATACCCACATGCTGTAAGTACAGGGTATGCAAATGGTACAAAATAATCGACAAAGTGTGAAATTCACAGCTGTCAGTTGATTCAAGATGGGTTCACTTCAGAGCTGCCACAACCAGACGTATTACAAGCATTAAGCCAAAAAGTTTCTAAAGCCAAAAAAAGCTTCAGCTGCAAAACAAATAATTTACCTATATATATACATGTTGTATATATATTCATGTATATATGTGTATACAACTCTTGCTTATCTATAATCAAGCAACAGAGCTTTCACCTGAAAGGGCAGTTCGATTAGCGCCCATGTTTACAGCTAATCAAATTGCATGTGTATGCGGTCTTTCGTCGAGGCATTCACTCAGCTGGCCAACTGTCAGCTCACCTGGGCTGGCTAGGCATGCTTGCAACGTTTTTCCATTTTCCAATTTGAAATTCCGTGTTATGGGCTTTGCGTGCAGGTCTATTACACACACACACACACACACACACACATACAGAGAGTGAACGATGATCGATGCGCCGTAGTTTGGCAGCCAGAAATTATGGTCAGAGATAGAGCAGCACGCGAATCCATTTTGTCAACCAGTTTATGCCATTTGCATGGCCATTGGTAATTTTCATTGAAATTTATTGACTAATTGCATTCGCGGAATACAAATAAAAAAAAAAAAAAACGTTGCGAGTGCTCGAAAAATGCCAAATAAAATGGTAAATTTATCACGCGTTCAACGCGGCGCATGAGTAATATATTAAATTGAAATCAATGTCGCCATGTGGCAAAATCGAGCGAAATCCAATTAATACAAAAAAAAAGAAATGCTCAAAGTGTGAACATTTGATTTAATGAGGCAGCAAAAGCGAGAGTGAGAGAGAGGGAGTGAGAGAGAGAGTGAGAGGGAGTGAGAGAGAGGCACGTTGCAGATTGACCTCTGTGCTCGGGGAGTCAAGGCTGCAGCTGACAGCTGCCAGCTTGATAACTTTTCAATTAGCCAGAAAGTTAGGGCGCAGAATTATTCAGTAGGCTAAGAGCCAAAGTGATTATATGCCAAATATTTACAAACATAAATATGTGTACATGTGTGTGTGTGTGTGTGTGTGTGAAGGTATATTGCCTGCCTATGCAAATACAGCAAACACTCTATTAACGAACAGCTCACAGCTGCTAAGCCTTTAAACTCATTCAGCTCCCATCTATTTGCTTTATAAACACAAATACTCGCTCAGGCAGTGAGTAGAGTATATTGGTTTTGTGCAATGCTTGATTGAGAGAGATAATGTCCTTAGATTGTCTCTCTGCTTTC
This sequence comes from Drosophila navojoa, assembly GCF_054131105.1. Taxonomy (NCBI): domain Eukaryota; kingdom Metazoa; phylum Arthropoda; class Insecta; order Diptera; family Drosophilidae; genus Drosophila; species Drosophila navojoa. The sequence goes on along the minus strand of NC_142892.1, from coordinate 1,263,714 downwards.
GTTTTATATCGTAAACAATTTGTAGCAGTGTAAAAACTTGTTTGTGCTGCTGATTATGTTGGCCAAAGTTATGGGCAGCTAATTAGCTGGCATACAAAAAAGAAAAAAATTGCCAACTAAGTGGAAAATGCTTGGAAAGCGGAACTTGGAGTAACTGTTGCTTGCACAAAGGATATCCTGTCTATGCTGTTTGCCTTTCAATGCACATAATTGCGTTATACGCAATCTGTATGTGTGTGTGTGTGTGTGTGTGTGTGCTTAAGCGTGTGTAAGTGTGTGTCTTGCATAATCGCAAAAGCAAGCAACGGAAACAACTTGTTGCAACTACAACAACTAAGCATGCACACATGTGTATGTGTATGTGTGTGTGTGTGCGTGTGTGTGTGCAACAAAAGCAAGGCTGAGGTGTCGAGTGTAGCGCTCAGCACACGTTATAAATAATTTATGTTGTTTGCTGAGCAGGTGTACAAAAATTCATTTCGTTTCGCATGCTGCTCTCACAATCCTTGAAAAATAACTAAAAGTTCACTAGAGAATTTCAATTTCAACTTTAAGCATTGAAAACTAGAGTTTTGTCCAGACAAGTTAACCTAATATAAAAGCAAATATTTGCCTAGCCTTCGATACATTAGCCTTTGGTCCACTCACTCGCAGGCCGCAATCCAATCGGCAATTCATAATTCAATTAAATTCGTTTAATTGCTTGTGCATTTTGCAAATAATAAATCGTTGTTTTTGCCGCTCGCATGAAAGGACCCGCAGCAGTGCTTCAATCAGAGAGGCAGCACAAAGGCCATAAGCACTTTTACGTATTGTAAAACAAAACAAAGCCCAATTGTTAACATGCACAAAACATACGTGGGCGCAGTAAACAAAAACAATGCGAGAGCAGAGCAAACAAATGGAAATGCCGGATGCTATTGCGAATACCGTGCCCAAATGGGATGCTGTATAGTTATTTATTTTTTTGTTGGAGGCGCGATGGGGCGTGGTAATTGAAATGGCGCGCTGCGCACAGCGAGTACCGTTGCTGTTTCCGCTAAGCACAGGCAATCAGCCATAGGCACGGCCAACACCAACGCCAAACCTAAAACCAAAACCCAGGCAGCCGCCCAGTTAGCCGGCGAGGCAAGCTCCCCCGATCTGGCACAAAAGCAAATCAAACTCAAGGACAATACGCGCCACAATTTCAGACAATGTAACAAGGGACGCATAACAACAACTGAGCATTAGGCGTGACTAACTAATTGCATACCCTATAAAAGGTGACTTCAAAAATATAATACCAAAAATGTATTTTAAGCATACCGAATCGATAATTCAGAATACATATCGATGTATTTCAAGGATCAGCAAACATCGTTATGTATCGATATGCAAAAGTGTCTTTCTATCTCCCTCTAACCTGTCACGCAAAGCACGCAGATCAACCAAAGCTGCCACCTGTCTGCAGCTTGCATGCATTTATGCGAAATTCAACATAACCCGCTTTAGGGATTTTTCACAGAGTAGTTAACACAATGCTAACAAAGCGCGCAGCCTGTTCATTTCGCAATTTCCAAACAGCTGCCAATGCTTTTCCCGGCCACCGTTGTTTCCATGACGTCCTGTGGCCGTGATAAGCCGTTGCCTTTTGTTTTAGCAGGACGTCGCGAATTGTGATGGCGTTCCATGCGGCGCCCTTTTTTAATGGACAGCCATTAGACGCATTTCTTAGTGTTAGCACAACATAAAAGCACAAGAACAAAGCGCAGTTACTTACGTGACGCACATGTTGGGGATTAGTGCATGCACCGCGGATTTAAAATCCGTTGCCGACTTTTAAATTGTTAAACTGCACTGGCACAGAAAAAAAAAAGGTGCTCACTATAAAAATGGCCGCGGCTGACTGATCTCTGCTAACGAGCGGGCATCACTGCACAATGATATGGTTGCCACTTGGCAAATTAATTTATTCTAATGCAATTAATCATTTGGTGATGGATACCAGATCATTATAAATAAATGTTATACAAATTTAAATGAATACATAATTTGTAATACTAAAAGTGTGAAAAATATACAAATATACATCTATATGTATGTATAAAAAGTTCGTATGTTTGTCGGTATATTTGTCCCTCAGTCTAGAGCAAGCCTAAAAGCAAGCAACGAAGAAGAGCAACGGAAGATCACTTAAGTTGTCTGTGTGTGTGCAGACGTACTCCTCGGTATTTACATATGAATAAAACGAAGCTACAATGCCCGAAGCAGCGAGAGTGTACCGAGAGAGCTGCCATTGGTGCCCTAAAGGTCGACTGCAACGATCTCTACCTGACGTCGGGCTCATCGGCTGAGCGCGACTCTTTGTGTAAGTGAGAATTGCCCTATATAATGGGCAACACCAGCTCATTTTTCTTCAGTAGCTCAGGCCCGGTGGGAGTCAGTCGTGCAGTAAAGTGAAGTGAAGTGAAGTGAAAAATAATATTCAGTGATCGTTCAGCTGAGAATTAAGTACTTAATGGAAATATTTAAAATGTTTGCCTATTTAGCCTGCTGCCTCAACAGCTGGCAACCCTGACTCAACAAGTGGCAGCAAATTAGTGCTGGGAAATGTGGTAAGAACAGCTGATGCGACTTTGCTCATCTCTATTGTTGTTTATATACATATTTTAGAAGCATATTGTTTTAATCTGATAATGCGACGATTTGTTAGCGTTTTTGGTAAAGAAAAATGCAAAATAATTGGCATGATACATGTGGATGCGTTGCCAGGTAAATGCAAAATGAGAAAGCTTTTAGAGCAACGATTTTAATACAACAAATATTCAAATGAAGGCACCCCTCGCTATGCCGGCAACTGGAATCAGACTATTGAGAAGGCCAAACACGAGGCGGAGCTGTACCGGAGACATCAAATGGTAGTCCAAGAATGATATTATATATGCAAGAATGTAATCTAGTGTGTAATACGTGCAGGATGCAGTGCTCATCGAGAATATGCACGATATACCCTACGTGCAGGATCGTCACCTTGGCGCTGAGATAGTTTCGTGCATGACGCGACTGTCGCTGGCCGTGCGCGAGATTCTGCCCAAGCAGACGCCCTGCGGCGTGCAGGTGCTAGCCTGTGGCAACAAGCACTCGCTGGCCATAGCCAAGGCCTGCCAGCTGCAGTTCATACGCGCCGAAGGCTTTGTCTTTGGCCACGTGGCCGATGAGGGCTACACGGACGCCTGCGCCGGCCAGCTGCTGCGCTATCGCAGACAAATCGATGCGGACGATGTCCTAATCTTTACGGATCTGAAGAAGAAGCACAGCTCGCATGCCATAACAGCAGACGTCAGCCTGCTGGAAACGGCTCATGCGGCGGAATTCTTTCTCACGGACGGAATCATTGTCACGGGCACGGCAACGGGTCAGGCGGCTAGTCCCAAAGATGTCCAGGAGCTAGCCGGCCAGCTAAAAGTGCCCCTCATAATAGGCTCGGGCGTAACCAAGGACAACATAAGTCAATATTTCCCAGATGCCCAAGCTGCCATCATTGGCTCCCACTTCAAGCGCGACGGCGACTGGCAGCAGGAGATCGACGAGCGGGCCGTGGAGGGATTCATGAGCCGAGTTAGAGAGCTGCGAGGCGCCTGCTGATGTAGTAAATGCTTTTATTGTGGATGTGAATGAGTGGTGCGATAAATTACAATATATTCTTATTCTAGAAGAGATTGGCAAAAAAGTCATAAATACGCTCGCGTAGCGATGGTGCTTTGATAGCCTCCGCATTGCTTCCACTGCTGGGGAACACGAATGGCTTCTGCTCATACGCATCTAGCGCATCATCAAACTTGACTCGCTTCTTCTGTGGAACTGCGTACAAGGCGTCCTCCTCGGCTGATCTTAGAGTCTGCTCAGGTGTGGTCCAACCGGCGCCGCCTCCACCTCCACCTCCGCCTCCGACTCCGCCACTTTTTTGGCTGCCTCCACTGGAGCGCAGTGGAAAGAGCACATCCCGAAAGTTTCCATTGCCAAGGTCCACATCGAACAGATCCTCGCGCTTGATGGCCGTGGGTATGGTGTTGTCCACGTTGTGCGCTCGGAAGTATGACTTGGAATCGGAGTAGCGACTGGCGAAGCCGTAACTGGGATCCGCATCAAGCGGCGGGTTGTTGGTCGGTTTGCTGCGCTTCAGGATGCCACGCAGATTGTTTGCCTTGTCGCCGGGGACAATCATTTTGTACAGCTTGGAGATACGGTTCTCCTTGCTGGCGGACAGCGGCTCCTCCTTGCGCCGCAGCTCCACGGTGGGCGGCGGTGGCGCCGGACGCTTGACACTGACGCTTAAAGTGGACGTGGACGTCTGGGGCATCTGCTGTGGATACTTGCGCTTGCGGGGAAAGCAAATGCTGCGACTGCCTAGTGTTTCGTTGGCGGCTTCCTCATCGGAGTCCGTGCTGCGGTTCTTGTTGCGAAAAATAGTCTCATAATCCTGCAAAGAAAGAGGAATCAGGAGGGATCACAGCTGAGCTGCTTGCTACTCACGCATTTGCGCTTGTTGGGACTCAGTACATAATCGGCGCCGAATTTCTTCATGTCCTTCTTGCGGATGGGCGTGCGTTTGCTGGAGTCCTTGCGCAGGGTCTTGCGGCACTGCACATGCAAGTCAATGGCATCCCGTATGAAGCCCACCCAGGTGCGCGACACCTGCAGGTCGTCGCAGCCGAAGATGATGCCGTCGCTCTGGCAGCTCAGCTTGAAGTTTCCTGGCATCATCTCGTAGACCTTGCACTTCTTCAGTGGAAAGATGCAGCAGCATTCGAGGGAGTTCTCCACCTGGGTGTTGGGCGCACGCTCCTTGATCACCTTGCAGTACATGAAGATGTCCGACATGAGCACGCAGTAGCGCTTGATGGGCTGGCCCTTGTGCGTGATCTTGTAGAGCATGCCCTCCTTAATGACGCGGCGCGAGGGCTTCACAATGTTGGGCGTGCGATTGACGAGGGAATTCTGTAGATGAATCAGATACTGGGTGATCTCCTGCTCCTCCACGCAGGCGTTAATGTGCGAGGCCGTCGCCTCGATCTCCTTGACAGATTCTGTAAAAGAAATGTGTGAAATCCTCCCCAGAAATTGTGTTTAATTCTTAGCTTACCCTTCAGGAGCTTGTAGTCCGCGTCGGCCGGACTGGTGTAGAGCAGCACCTGCTCCAGCAGCAGCTTGTAGCGCGGCACCCGCTGTATGGGCACAATCATCAGTGAATTCAGCTTGCGCTGCACTTCCGGACGACTCTCGTTCTCCTCCAGAAATTTACGAAAAACTGGGTTCTTGCTGATCAAATCTTGCAGTATAAACAATGCACCTCGGTAGTCGAATGCATAGACCGAGTAGAGCTTGAAGAACGGAGCCATCTTGAGAAACGCATGGGCCACATTCTCCATGTTGGCCTCCAGCTCGCGCAGGAATTCGCCATTCAAATTGTGAATCATCTCGATTTGGCCAAAGAGTGCCGTGTGATTGGCGGCATCGATGATGGCCTGCTCCTTGAGCGGACGCACAAAGTATTTCATGAGCAGCTCCAGCTGCTCTAGGTAGGACTTCTCCGACGTGATAATCTCCTGAACTGCCTGCAGACGGAAGCCGATGCGTTTGCCTGCCTCCGGATTGGGTGAGCCAATGGGACTGCTGGAGCTGCTGTCCAGCATGGAGCACACTGATCAGGGATAGCAACACTAATTAGAAGGCGTCCTTTGTCTTCGGCTTGGGCACGCCCCTTTCTTGCTTACCTTTCTTACGCGACTTGGCCGTCAGAAGGTTTCGCTCTTGCAAAACCTGACGTAGCTCACGACTAAAACTGAGCGGTGTGTGTGGCGAGTTGGCAACACCTTGGGTGTGGACCTTTTGTCTTGGCGTAAACATTTTCACTTTAAGTTTTCCGCAGCCCGACGAAAAAGTTAATGCAACGCGACGCTAACTGCAACACCTGCTGGCGGCTGTGTTTGAAAAAGACCATTCACTGCAGATGGTAACACGCGGCCTATCGGTATATCGATAAAAATTACAGCCCTGCAACAGATAGTTTTCAATTGAACTAAAAACACTCAAGTAGATTTAGCTCATACGATAGTATTTCAATTTCAATTGCACTCAATATGTTTAATATGAAACAGCAGTTCAGCATGTAGCTGAATGTGGAAAAAACAAAGCTGTGCCGCTCTCACTAATTAGTCAACAATGCGGGAGGAAGTTTCACAAACAATTATTTTCTATGCTGAGCGCTTTAATTTCAAGTGAAACAAATACAAAATTCTTCAGACATACTGAGTTTGTTAAATAATTGTTACTCGTTTAAACACATGATTTGGCGCCACAAGTGTGATTGAACAAGCTCACTTAATTGTCGTTCTTTTTGCTAGTTCAGGTTTGGCGCCACAGGTGGAGCTAATAAAGTTCACCATGAACTACTTAAACTAGTTCACTCATTCAAATTAGTAACTGCAGCCATGGTTCAATAGTGACTGCATCAACAATTATTTTTATACGTGTTCATAGCCCAATTATATGTTTTATACTTTTATTTGAATGTACCGCACACAATGCACGGAAAGCTGAGTGAACTGGAACAGCGTATTGTAGCGCGCCTCAATGAAAAGATTGGCAAAGATGCCAATCAGCTGCATCGGGCTGCGCTGCTCGTCGATGATGCCAAGCAACGATTACAAGCGATTAGCCAGACCGTAAGTGTAAATTACAATATTATTGCATATATAATTGTTTTGGACTTTCAGCTGAACTACGAGGATCCACTCAACGTGTCCAGCTACAAGTCTGCGCTCCAATGCCAGCAGCAGGTCTGTGAGAGCATCGACTTCGAGTTGGAGAAACTTTCGCAGTTCAGTGCGAAACTGAAGCAGAAGCTTAAGGAATGTCAGCCGGCTCTAGAAGGCGTGGCAGAGGATCTGCAACAGGTGCGACAGTTGCAGAATGTGACGCAATATCTGCGCCTGGTGCAAGACATACAAGAGATCAGCGCAGCGCTAGGAGCTGCCATCAATGGCAAGGACGAGGCTAAGCTGGTCAATATCTACCTGACGCTCTACGAGGGCAACGACTGTGAGCACAGCGTGGTGGGTCGACTGCAGTCAGTACAGGCCAATTATCTAAAGTCCTACGCTGAAGCCACTGCTATCTACTGGCACAAGCTGCTGCTGCAGCGTCTCTCCAGCGAGTTTGAGGCTGTGCTCAAGGCGATGCGCTGGGCGCACCTGGAGCAGCAGTCGCTCAACTATTCCCCCAGTCGCGACACTGCCAAGGCACAATTGCTTGCCGAATACATGTTCCTAATCAAATCCCCGGCAGAGGAACATGAGAGCATGTTGAGCATCACGTCCAGCATTGTGTGCCCGCCCATCAGTAAGGTGGTGCAGCTGCTGCTGGCTCCGTATCGCCAGCGTTTCATGTTCCACTTCACAGGCACCCGGCAAACGAATCGACTGGACAAGCCCGAGTGGTTCTACACGCAGATCCTAAACTGGGGCAAGGAAACGCATTTCTTTGTGGGCAAGACGTTTCAGCCAGCGGCCATGAAGGCGGGCAAATTGGACTACAATCTAAGAGTAAATTCAATCCCGAAGCCACTTGTACTCACCTCACTAATCTGACTGTATATTCCAGCTAGAATTCATGCGGGGCCTGGTGCAGCTGACCATTGAAAAGCTGGCAGCGGACATTGAGCAAATCGCGCAGGATGAGAATCTGTTTGCGCATCTGCTGGATGAGACGCTCGCCTTCGAGGCAGAGCTGCGCGAGACCTTTGGCTATCCGGCCAGCTTTCCCAGCGCCATTTCCGTGCTCACACAGCCCATGTATCTGCTGCGCTGGATATCGCTGGAGGAGCGATGTAAAATGGAATTGAAGCCTGATTTGGATAATTATTTTAATATACTGTTCTTTCCCAGTTTGTGCCGAGAAAATGGACCAGATCTTGCAGGCGGAGACGCCGTTTCAGCTGATAGATCCCAATACCTTCGAGGATGATCTGAAGATACCGAAGTGCGCCGATCAGTTCATGCGCCTGCTGGACGCCATCAAGGATCGTTACTATGCGCTCATACAGCCCGGCCATCAGCTGCAATTCCTGCAGCTGCAGCTGGAGCTGATCGACAGCTTTCGACGGCGCCTCGTGCAGCTGCACAGCAGCGGAGCTGTGCCCAGCCTGCCCGTGCTGAATGCCATCAACTATCTGATAATGGTGCTGCGCGAATGGGGCGAGAATGTCCATTATTTGCACTTGCATGCCGCGCTGGCCGGGCCAAATGCCAGCGAAATCAATTCGGTGTTCGAGCATCCCGTCGCCGAGCTGGAGCACTGGGCACGCCAGCTGATGAAGAATCTGGCCAACAAGGCCGTGAACGAGATGAAGGCGAAGTCAATGAACTACCGCCACGACTGCTGGCCCAGCATGCCCGAGCAGAACAGCCGCGAGCCCTTCATCCTCTCGCCCAGCGGCGGCGAAATGTTCCAGGTTCTAGTCACACTCCTGCACAACCTGGAGCGCGAGCTGTCCACCAATTTGTTCAACCAGACGCTGCGTCTGATGGCCCAGCAGATCGACGACTTCATTCTGGAGAACATGGTATTAAATACGAGGTTCTCCACGGCAGGTGCTGCCCAGTTCAACTACGACATGACGCTGCTCTTCGCGCTCTTCGGCCAGTACACACGACGACCCGAGCTGCTCTTCAAGCGGTGAGTCACGACAGGCCGCTTCAAATATCATATTTACTAAACTCATTATATGCTTGTATTTCAGCATTCATGACGCTTGCAAATTGCTGACAGCGGCGAGGGGCACAGCCCTGCTGCTGCTCGAGACTCTGCGCGGCGGGCAGACGGCGGAGGAGAAGACGAAGCCGCTGCATGAGCTACGCGTGCTCGGCCTGGACAGCAAACAGTGCATCGAGGTGCTCGAGCGACGGACAGACATTAAAATGTTTTGAATAAAGCAAACGTGGAACTTTAACGAAATGCAAAACATTCTGATCGATTCGGGCAGTGCCTAAAATGTGGGTTGACTCACAAAAATGGCAATTACATATTGAATTAGCACTGTTAGCACTGGCATAAAAGCGCCTTACAACTGCAGAGCATTCCAAATTTCTCTATGAAAAAGTTTTTAATTTGTTTGCTAAAAGAATTGATAAAGCTACGAATCCCAATGTTTGTCAGTTGGCTATAGAAATAGTAGAGCGCATTATAAGCTGTAAAAGTTAAAGGTTTTAAAATGAGAAACTTCGATTCGAAGCAGATTCGTCGAATGTTCGCCTTGAGAGAGATTAGATTATCTACTCTTTAATCTCAATCTCTCAATATACATTATAGACTCTCAATCACAATCCCTCTTTAGTCTCCCAATACGCTTCAATCAAACTAGGAAGTAGTGTAGTTCTATAGCCTAGCTATCAGTAATATATTTATCTTAAATTTATAGTCTTCACTTAGTTTCTTATATAGGCATTATCGGTCAACGCTGGAAAGTTGATGGAAAACTTTATTATTCAAGCTGTGCTGACCTGATTCAACAATTGCAATCTTGACTATACTAGCTATAGATACTATAGTCTATAGTATGTCTATACGTCTGTTATAACTCACATTTCTAATAGAAACAATCAGTCGAATGAGCTTTATCATCTAGCATGCGAATGACTAATGTGGACTTTGGGTGAACAGACACACTTCTGTACATACAAATTTCCTCGTAAACCTTCCCAAACACCCCTATATAGTATGTACTCCAATATGATCCAACATTTCCCAGTAAGTCAGTCGATGCAAGAAAAAACAACAAGCGATTTAGCTAGATCTTGATCAACACATATACATACATATATCTTTATTGCCATACAATATGGGAGTGTAAAGCTTATTGAATTCAAACGACATTTAATGGAATATCAATGATTTATTATTAAACATTTGCACTTAAACAGAGATTTGATTTATTTAAAATTTTGTAAAACATGTACACAAGACATAAACATGCAGTAATTGTATTAATAATAAATTGCTATAAAAATACATAAATGTAATTCATTAATATATATATAATCTGTATATCTGTGTGTGTGTGTGTGTACTTTTAGACAAACAATTCCAATTCAGTATATACCTAGCGATACATTGTTCGCTCATCACATTATCAAAGATCAATCGTAGACCCGTCTTTTCACATAGTTCGTTAAAATGTTTCCGGACCCGCATTTCGGGGCCCCTAATTATAGAATTATAGAATTTCATAATAGAGCAGAATTATCGTACACACGATGCTGGCTCATGGTAGTCCCTTACTCAAAGTTCTGATAGTTGACCGGATTGACATACGTCGCGCGTTGGGCCGGACTCATGTTGAGATTGCCGCGATGCCTCCTGTCGTAGCCCCAGATGACGCTGGTGGCGATTAGGGCAATCGTCAGCCAGCCCATGAAGAAGAGCTGCACCCAGGTGTGGTCGTTGCCGCTCTGGTCGGCTATGATGCCGGCCACGATGGTGATGACAGCCAGGCCGAGATTCTGCACGGACTGACAGAAGCCGTACGCGGTGCCCAGCTGATATTCGGGTATGATGAGGGCCACCAGGGGCCAGAGGCTGGCAGCCAGCATGGAGTACGATAGGCCCATAATAATCATGCCCACGTAGGGCGTCACTTGGGTAAAGGTGAGCAGCGCATGTGCCCCAATTGTGGTTATCGTGGCCGCCATCACCCAGGTGACATTGCGACCCAACTTGTCGATGATGAAGCCGAAGATCGGCGAGGAGACTGCAGCAATCAGGTAGACCAGCGAGTCGACGGTGTTGGCCTGCGCCTCCGTGTAGCCAAAGCGATCCACGAAGAACTTCTGGCCGAGAGCAATGAACGGAAAGATGGCCACGTAGTAGGCGACACAGATGATCGAGACCATCCAGTAGGGCGCCTTGAATGTGAAGATGTCCGTGAGCTTGGGTATTTCGCCGGAGGGGTTGTTGTTGCGCTGCATAATCCGCTCCGCCCGCTTGTCCATCCAGCCGAGCACGAGGGCACAGATCAGGGACATCACACAGGTGAGCGTGGCCAGCAGCAGGACGACGCCAAGGGCGCGATATCCGTGATAGAACTCGCTCACGTAGTTGTAGATCGGCTGCATGACCCAGAAGTTGACGGTGCTGCCAAAGCGCGCAACCGAGAGCTGCAGGCCGAACACCATGTTCAGCTCCTTTCCCTTGAACCAGAGCACCGCATAGCTGTTCTGGGCGACGGCCAGCGACTCGGCGCCGATGCCGAAGATGAAGCGGCCGAGGATCATCAGCCAAAAGGTGTCGAGCAGCGCTCCGCTGGCAAAGATCAGTTGACCCACCAGCAGGATGAGCATGTAGATTATCGTGCCCAGCCGAATGCCGAACAGACGATCGATCAGGAATCCTCCCAAGAAGCAGAGCACGACATTGGGCCACGAGTAGATCGAGTAGATGAGCGTAAACTGTGTCGCACTCAGATCCAGCTGCGACTTGAACACCGACTGCAGGGCGCCCGGATTATCGTAGCAGAAGTACGAGCCGAAGCCGAGCAGGCACATGAAGACGAGCGCCTGGAAGCGATGGCAGGTGCTCGTTGGCATGCAGCAGCCGCCCGAGGGCAGAGCCAATTCATTATCCTGGCGTCCGCCATTCGTGCTCGGTGTGTCCTCCCCCTCCTCACGCGGTCTCCTGTCCACGATGCATTCCTCGTCTTCTCGAGCCATGACTAAGCGGGCCGCTGGACAAAACTCCACTGAATGAATACAAAATTATCCGACTCTTGCTAGCAGAAAAGGGCGTTTTTTTGCTCAACAAAAACAAAATATATGATATCGAAATTTGTTTTCGTTATTCGCTGATTTCTGCAAAAGAAAACAGAAAAATTTTCTATGATCGAAGGCCAAATACCCTAACAGACATATTCAATTATTTTAATATAAGCTATTTATTTTAGTAATAATTTATTATTATTATTTATTTGATTTTAATTTATAAAATGCGCCATTAACAATGATTATATATCGGATTCATTTCATTTCATATTCAGCACTATTCTCTTTTGGCAGTGTATAAAAATGCCGTTGTATCTGGTTACACTCTCTAACACACACCCATACACACGCACCCACATACACAAGCAGACAATTTCAGTTGCATTTGTGTGTGTGCTTGTATTTTTCAACTCTTTTGCTTTGTCTGTTTCACATTGTTATCGCATTCGCTTATGTTGTTTTCGCTGTACTCTGTACTCTTTTCTTTGTCTGTAGTTTGGATGCTGATTTTTGTCTGCGTAGTAGTTTACGCTTTAGTTCTTGTTACATTCTCTTATCACTAATTTACTGCTGCACTTACATTGATTGATTCTATGCTTTATAACTACACACGGCGCACTTTACCCGAGAATCATTGGATGTTATGCACCTGAACGTTATTAGCGTTCAAATAAAACTAAACTTGATTTTCAATTCTCTCCTACGCTGTGCGCTAATTAACGTTAATTATTTAGGTAGTGAATGTAATCGTTACAGTTACCGAGTAGTTTTGAGCCAGGGCTACACAAAAAAAATTCATAAATAAACAGATGTTGTTAAATAAAACTCGTTAGTTCTCCAAGCATAATATATAAAATTATTAATTTGATTATTAATATAATACAATTAATAGTATGTGTAGCAATTGTCAGCTTCGGAATCTATACCTTTGTATTTAGCTTGTGACACCAAGTTCATTTGTTGTGCAGCCCTGGCCAGTGTAGGAGTTTCATCATTTGCATGTTGTTTAGGCGCTGTATTGTTGCGCGCATAAAATGTATTTAATTATATAATTATATCAACACGCTACGAAGACACAGCTCGGCACCACGGTAATGGCATCTATAGATACTAGCAAGCGCAAGCCCCGACGCACACAAGGAACACCATCCTACCATTATCGCAATCGTTTTGCCTACGCGTTTCTGGCAGCCGGCACATTGCTTTTCGGGCTCTGGAAGTAAGTAGATGACTAGAGCGCACTGTGCTGCATTGTTGATCTACTTGCAACCTATTTTCCAGTCTGACTCCCATGCAGCGCATAACCAACGATAGGCTGTTCAAGGTACTCACACCCACCGACGTGGAGAAGGAGCGTAAGGCCTTGTTCGACTTTGGTGCGCCGCGTCCTAGTCAGTTCATCCGAGAGGCCATCGAGGAGGCCGAGAATTTACGCACGGAACGTTAACAAGATAATAAAAATAAGTATCAAAAATATAAAATGGACAGAGAAACTCGACGAGCAAACTTTCAAAAACTCCAAACCGCGAACTCCAAGCAGCGGTAGGTCGGCCAATGAAACTTTTATTAGTTGTGCTTCAGTTTACTAATAAAATGTTGTAGTTATACTCGTTATACTTATTGTTTCCTTTACTACTTTAAGCTCCAGGAAAGCAAGCAGCGTGCCCCTGACTCTGTCCGAGTATTTCGATCAAGCTGAGAGTTCGAGCAATGCTGCAGCAGCTCAGTCCGGGGAGCAGGAGCAACTCTTTGCCGAGCCCAGTAGGAAGAAGACGCGTGCCAGCCGTCAGGATGCGCCCGCTGCTGTGCCCAAGCCCAAGAAGGCGCCCAAGCTGAAAAGTGCGACAACTCAGAAAAGAGCTCGCGGAGGCGGACGGAATAAGCAGCCCACCATAAGCGACTTCCTGCGCAACGAACAGCTCTTCTCGGAGGTGACGGCACAGCATTGTATCGCCGACAACTTTAGTCCCGATGACATTGAAATGGCGCTGGCCTTGTCCAAATCGGAGGCAGAGAAGCATGGAAGACTTCGACTACAAGACACAGAGGACGAGCGAGAGGAAGTGGTTAATCTTATTGAAGATGCAGCGAACCAGTCAACGGACAATATAAGGCGCAAGCTGCAAAAATATGGCTTCCGCACAGCTGCCAAGGAGGGTGAGTCAATGAAACCACTAGAAATGCTTCAATAATCTGTCCATTTACTATTCTACTATAGAATACAATGTGCTCACCTTTGCTGCCATGCCCAAGCGTGGCAAACGCTGCAAATGGGCAAACAAATTTACGCCTCTTACTTTACGCAATCCGGAGGAGCAGTTGAAGAAGCTGCAGGCCAAGGTGGATGCGCTAATGAAGCAACAGGTGCGCACAAAGCTGCCGAGCCCAGAGCTTCAATTGCCATTCGAGCTGATCAGCAAGCAACTGCAGCATTTGCAAGTCAAAGCAGAGCAACGCATCATCCACGAGCCAAGTGAGGAGCCTCTCACAGATCTGTCTGCATACTATGTACAGGACCTAGTGGAAGTCGGTCGTACACCTGCGCATCATTTGCTAAAGAGCTGGGAGACCATACCTGGCCGGGATTTATCGCCGAAGCGCGAAAGCGCCACGGCCCTGCGCAGAAGGCAACAATTGGAGCAGGTCTACAAAGAGCTCGAGGCGCATTTTAGTGCTGCTGCCGAGCAGCGAGAATTGGATGCCCTGGAAAAACTGGTGGTGGACAATATGATACAGGATACTAGTCAGGCGTTAGCTGAGCCCACTGAGCAGGATGAGACCTTAAAAGCTGAGGAAGTCATTAAAGACGAAATGCAGGAGCAGAGCGGAAAGGCTGAGGAGCAAGTGCGAATCACATTAAGCGCTGCGAGTCCCGTAAAGGAGCCGCCGGATAAGCGAGCCAGAATGACGAGACAATTTGATGAGCCAAGTAATGATAAGGAGAACACGCAGCCCGGCTGCTCATCAGCTCAGCTCACTTTGCCCACGCAGAGCACGCGCTGCACTTCACCCGATCTCTTTGCGGACTCGGATGATGAGGAGGAGGAGGGAGCGGCCACAGGCAGCGTAGCTAGCGAGATGCAAAACTTTTCAATAAAGGTCTATAGGAATATGAGCACCACAGACATGAACAGCTACGAAGTCTATTCCAGTGACGAAGGTAAGGACAGAGAATTGGATGGAGAAGAACTTGTAATGAAATCGCCTCTGTTTCAGTGAAGACTGTGAAAGATGTTGAAGCGGAGCATGAAGCTGTGGAAGGTAAGTTGTTTCCGCACATCTGCATTGCCATAGTTGGGATTTCACATTTGACTTTTCTCAACAGAGAACTTTGTGGATTTAACACAGAAGTCGGATTCGTCGGATGCCGCCATGGAAACCCACTCAAGTAAATCTCTTTTCGAGCAGCACATTTTTCCGCCTAGTCCCATCATAGACTTCGATGATGATATCGACTTGAGTGAGCAGCCGGAGCCGTGTGAAATCGCTGAGGAAGTGTATGCCAAATATGCGAGCCAATCGAGGCAGTTGAATGCTGAATCAACGGATCATTCTCTGAAAATAAATTCCCCTGCAGCGTCGCTTGCTGCCTCAGACTCACTCAGTTTGAGTCAGTTGGAGAGCACAAAGCTTGCCTTCAGCTTGACGCAATCGCCCGGACAGCTGGAGGCCAGCTTGAAGAGTCCCTTAAGCCGTCGGAGCAACTGCTTTATAGATAAGCCCATCTCGCCATTTACCACTCCGCTGAGCCACTCGAATGCGAGCATTGATTTAACGCAAGACAGCGGCGATGATGATGACAATGATAAGGATGATGATGATGATGACGGTGGAGTCCTGCTCTCTGATGACGAAATCAACTATTCGATCTGGAAGGCAGACAAAGCAGCGGATCTGCAGTCAAGCAGCGAGAGCAGCGACGAGGACAGCCCTTCCAGATCGCCCATAAAAAAGACTCAAAGTGTGCCGTTCTTCAAGACTATGGATGACCTGGATGCCTATTTGGATGGCTGCATAGAGACGTCCAGCAAATCGCGCTCCCCCAATAAGAGCGCATTGAGCAAAGAACGCGCCGAGTTTGGCATCATGGATGCGGCAATCTCTCAGCCCTTTCCCCTCCCCGCGCTGCAGAGTCCAGAAGCTGACGCAATGCAGGCACCCATTGATGACTGGACGGATGCCTCGTTTCTGGACACGCCTCCGGAGACGCGCATTAAGCCTCACTCCAGCAGCAGCACCAATAAATTTAAGGAGCTGCTCAATGAAGTCGCGGATTCAGCAGACGATTTCGATGAATTCGATCGTTTGGTGTTTCAGAAAGAGGATAAGGAGGTCAGCAATGATGTGCCTAGTGGCCTGGATCGGCTGCTGCTCGGCGAGATCAACACAGAGACCTTAACCGAGTCTGCTCAATCTACTGAAGCAGCCACACCAGCTGCTCCTGATCAACTGGAGGTAAATGGCCAGGTGTACAATGTGCGCGTCTGCCAGTCACCTAAGCCAGATTTTGTGCTCATGACCGAGTCGGAGCTACTGCAGCAGCTGTACAATTATGGCATAAAGCCACTGAAACGCAAACAGGCCGTCAAATTGCTGGAATATATCTACAACCAGACTCATCCTATTATGTTGCCTCTGGAAGAGGAGCCGCAGCAGGTGGCACTGCCCCGCTCCAAGTCTACACCCGTGACTAGTGGCAAAGGAGGCAAGTCTGGCCACGCCCGACTGCTCCAAGCAGCCAGCACTGAGTGCCTCACACCCACCGACGCTGACTTCCAGCCCAGTCTGAAGTTTCGAGATGCCTGCGGATCGGAGCTGTTGCGCTTCTCCCAGGCTATGCCGCCGGCTCTCTGCGATGAGTTCGAGTACTATATACTGCAGACGAATGTCAGCAAAAAGACGCCACAGCCGCTGGTGCCTCTGCACATAGCCTGGCACAATCTGCTCTGCGCCAATCCCAGCCTGCATGAAAGTGTGCTGATGTACGAGCCCATCGACTTGCAGGAGATCTATCTATATTTTAAGCAGCTGGGCCATCGCTACGAGCCCAAGGATCTCAAGAGCTTCTTTGACAGGCGCTGCATCATCTTCCGCTACGAGCTGGCGCCGCCCAGCAAACAGACTCAACGGCATATTCGAAAGCCCAAGTCCAAAAAGCCCAGTGGGAAATCCTAGAAATCTTATATATAGTATATGCCCTTATTATATTTAGATGCATTGTATATAGCCATATTTAGTTATTCTTTATTGCCACATTTATTAAGTCTTTAAATGTAAGTATTGTTTATTAATGCAATTGTTACTTGGGCCATTTTGCCCTTTTGTAATTCTGATACATTGAATTTCTCTTAATTAATTTTTTGCAAATTTTGAAATATACGAATCCTTTGTTGTACTAAAACTGCATTTTGGCAATGACTCCATCGATGACCACCTCCATCACGTGATCCACATTGGGTGTGGGCAACACTTCATCCATCATACAAATCTCATTTTTTGTATACTTGTCTATATTTACGAAACGTGCCTTGGCCCTCTGTTTCCCTTTCAGAAACACTTCACATTTTTCGGCTAGCTTCTCGTTGAATTCCAGATCCAGGTCGAGGTCCGTTATGGGATCAGTAAGAAACTGGTAACACGTAAGAAAGGTTTCCAGGACATTCATTTTATTAAAGACAGAAAAAATGCAAAAACAAAAAATAATTTGTTGCTTTTGAAAATATTTTCCAAGCAGCTCGGAGTTTAATCACACATAAAATGTCAAAAGCTGTAGAAATATGTTTAATATGTATTATTAATATGAATGTATAGTTTGAAATGAATTTTGAATATTGGCAAGAGGAACTTATTTCAGAGATACATGATTAAAACGAATATTACTTGAATCACCCGAACTAGCATGCTTTGAATATATTGTTTAAATCTTATTACATTTTTTGTCAGCTTTCCAAATTTATCCAATTTAACAATGTTTAATTTTAAAACCAACAAAAAGAGTTCGCTATAAACAGTGTCGATAGCTAATAGATATCGGAAGTGTAACGCTTGAAGTATCGCAACATCGAATCGCCGATATATCGATATGCTGCTCACATATCTAGCTGAAATCGTGAGCAATTTTTGTTTCAACACAAAAACTAAAGCAAAGCCTACCTAAATCGACGTGATAACATAATAATAACAAGTGTTTGGGCCCAGTGATTAAAAGCAGCCATAAAATAAAGAAAAAGGAATTCAAGAAACTCTAAAGTGCAGCGTGCTGTGTGGTGCGTGAACCAGACAAGCTGAGAGTGAGTGCATAATTTACAGTTGGCCTTCCGCTGCGCAACAACAAAGGCATCGTGAACGACGACCCACACGCTTACGCACACACTGACGCACTCTCACACACGCGCATACAGTGTGAAACGGGCATACATATATACATATGCATATATGCGCATAGATTGCGATACCTGCGATTGTGTGTTGTTTTTTTGTCACCAATTAACAACAAATACGTCCGCTTCCACACATAGGCAGGGACACACACACACATAGACACCCGCGCGCGCCCAAACTAACAATAATTTGGAGATGGGGCTATTACTGTCGCGTCTCTGGCGTATGTTTGGCAACGAGGAGCACAAACTGGTAATGGTTGGCTTGGACAATGCGGGCAAGACAACAATATTGTATCAGTTTCTGATGAACGAAGTCGTCCACACGAGTCCCACGATTGGCTCCAACGTTGAGGAAGTAGTCTGGCGGAATATACACTTCCTGGTCTGGGACTTGGGTGGCCAGCAGAGCTTGCGGGCCGCGTGGAGCACATATTACACCAACACAGAGCTCGTGATAATGGTGATCGATTCGACGGATCGCGAACGTTTGGCTGTTACGCGCGAGGAGCTCTATCGGATGCTGCAGCACGAGGATTTGAGTAAAGCCAGCCTGCTCGTCTATGCCAACAAACAGGATCTGAAGGGATCGATGTCAGCGGCGGAAATCTCCAGGCAGTTGGACCTCACCTCTATCAAGAAACATCAGTGGCACATCCAGGCGTGTTGTGCGCTAACGGGCGAGGGACTGTATCAGGGCTTGGAGTGGGTTGCGCAGCGCATTAAAAACAAATGACAGACCGACAGACAGATGCAGATGCAGACGCAACTAGCTTATAGTTAAACAATTAATTTAGACAAATAAATCAATTTTTATATAATTAATTGTAAATGTAAAGACATAACTAATTATACGAATGAGAAAGCGAAAGAAAAAGCGAAAGCGAAAGGTCGAAAGAGAGAGAATTGTTCGAAGAGACGCTTCACACACACTTACATATGTATGTCAAGAAAGCCCCTCAATAAAATTAAATCTATATTATTATTATATATGTGTATGTATATGTTACGAACTAAGCAGCCAATTAAATAACTTCCAATAAATTTATAAAATAAACAAGTTTTTATTTTCGGAAAATTTGTTTGCTTTTTGTTTTTAAATACAGAATTGGACGTATTTTATTTACTCTGTTATCGAAGAACTAATGAAGAGAACGTGAATTCTAATTGACGTTGTTGACGTTGTTATTCTTGTTGTTGTTGTTGTCGTTTGTGTAATGTGATGTGTGAGATTGTTTTGTACTCTAGCCACCAAAATAAATACAAGTATATATGAACATAGATATGTATGTTAAATGAATAAATTAGTTACTCGACTCAGCGAGTAGAAGACATGCAAAACATTAACAAAGTAAAATATAATGTATAAATACTAAAAATTATAGCCACATGAACATTTGATCACAAAAATAAAATCAAAATCCAAATCATAAGTAAATGGAGTTGTCTATGTGAGATTGCAGGAGCTGCTGCAGCTCTTCAGCGGTTTGCTCTGGCCCAGCTGCACGGTGTTCTCATCCAAGGACTGGACGTTGCTCGAATCGTGTTGCCGCTGCGAATGCATAAGCAGAAGTCAATCACACTGCATTTTTATTGATGTCAATCACACCCACCTTCAGTTCCGTGGCCAGACAGCGAAAGGCATCTTCGACGTTTGTGTTCTCCTTGGCGGACGTTTCCATCACGAATAGGATTTCAGGTATATACTGACACATTTGGCGCGCCTCCTCAAAGTCCACCTCGCGCTCGGACTCCAGGTCGCACTTGTTGCCAATCAATATGATCAGCACATTGGAGGCTGTATAGCGGCGCACCTCCTCGATCCACTTTTGCAGATTGGCAAATGTCGCACGTTTCGTTATGTCGTAAACTGTCATAAAAAGAAGTGTTTAACAACCATTCTCCACAGCTGATAAGGGGGCAAAGCGAATGCTATTAAAATCACAGCGCATTCGATTGTAATTGAAAATGTGCGCGGCCTTTCGCTTATCAGCGAACGGGCCATGACAATAGGATCAATAGGTCATGATAAGAGTTGCCGAGGCATTAGCTACCTAGTGTTTGTTAGTCAGACTACAGAGGGGTATTATGTTTTACATAACAGGTGGCAGAGAGAGGGTATAATATATATACTACTGAATCCTGCTCTTTCGTAGTTGACCTCAACTCATCACATTTGTTGACTCATTTAGTATTCTAGGGTATCTTCGAGTCTATCAGCTTCTCCAACCTGCATTTTTTTTTGTCATTTACTCACCAATTATGACACCATTATTCGCACGGTAATAGCTCTGAGTAATGGTGCGAAATCGCTCCTGTCCAGCGGTATCCCAGATTTGTAGCTAATTTGAGGGTATACCAGAACACAGACAGCATCATTATAGCTCATATGGCATTGGCATTTGCGCAGATGTCTCACCTTGACTTGCTTGCCCTCGACTTCAATGGTCTTCATTGAGAAGTCAACGCCAATGGTGTTCCCGTGCCGCTCCACATAGTTGCCCGTCTTGAAGCGCTGCAGTATTGATGTCTTGCCCGTGCAACAGTCTCCGATGAGCACAATTTTGAATAGGAAGTCGAAATTCTCTTCGTTGGGCAGTGCCATGAGTGTTTGGGGATTCCGTGCCGTCATTTCGTCTTTCTGTCCAGCCACGAAACGTTGCGGCTCCTTGAGCGTCCGATGGTTGCGGTGGTTGTGCAATTATTTAGTGTTTGGCATGGAAAATGTTTAATTTTCTGTTTTAATTCGTTGATAGTAAGGAAATGCGTTGCACAAAGACTGTATGTTGTTGTGCCCTGTCAACATTGTGCTGTGGGGTATATTGATTCAATGGCAATTTGGTAATTCTGCCAAGTGTAAGCAACTTTAATGTGAGTTTCTTTGCCAATAACAGAATTCTTTTACTTTAATTATTTTACAATTGTGTAATGGTAGAATACGCTTAAAAAGTATATTAAATATTTATATGACAGCTATGCTGGCTTCACTTACTACAGGGTATTTCACCGCCACATCTCTGCTTCTAACTGTTTTGCTGCTTGCAGGTGTGTGCTAGTTGGTGACATTATGCAGTACTGCTAATTTAGCATTTAGCAACACTGGCCATGTAAGGCGCGCAACTATTCATTTTTAAATGCATGTAAATAAGCCAATCGTGATTGAAGATTATTTTGCATAAACTAATAAATGGTTTTGATAATAAATACTCAATGTCTGCTTGTCTTATATATAAGTATGTAATCAACAATGATAACGCATATTAAGATAATATTTGTTCTGCCTGCTTTGCTTGATTGGCTTATCTATATCGTTTGTTTGAGAATTACATCAACAGATAACAGGTGTCACAAATTGTAACGAAAATGTTTAGGGAAGCGAAACTATACAATTGTTTATACTAAGGTACATGATACTGAAAAAGTTTATTAAATGAGGTTTTGCAGCTGGGCTTCGAATTAAAGAAACTTGAGCACCGAGCACGATTCTGTTTATATCAATCTGTTTATAGAATGAGCTTTTTACTTAGAATGTATGGCCGGCTCAGGCTCAGCTCTATAAAAAGCTCGAGCTGTATATATGAAGCCATAGAAATCGAACAGCTCTATGCAGTTGCCGGCTACGCCCCGATTAAACAGTTGGTTGCTCTCTTGTCTGTGCTCAGAGTGGAATTTAAGCATGTCGACATTGGTGCTCTACGGCATGGACATAAGTCCCCCAGTGCGCGCCTGTCTTCTGACCCTGCGTGCGCTCGAATTGTCCTTTCAATATAAAATAGTTGATCTATTGAGTGGCGAGCATAAAACTGAGGAATTTTTGCAGAAGAATCCACAGCATACGGTGCCCCTCTTGGATGACAACGGTACCTTAATATGGGACTCTCATGCTATCTGTTGTTATCTGGTGGACAAGTATGGACAATCGGACGATCTCTATCCAAAAGATCTAGTGAAGAGAGCTAAGCTGGAACAGCGTTTGTATTTTGACGCCAGTGTTCTCTTCATGTCTTTGAGGAACATATGTGCGCCATACTTCCATAAGAAGGTAACGACAGTGCCCCAGGAGAAGATTGACAATATTATCGATGCTTACGGTCATCTGGAAAACTTTCTGAGTGACAGTCCATATTTGACTGGCGATACTGTAACTATTGCCGATTTCTGCTGTGCTGCCACAGCATCTTCTTTGCCTGCCATGGTGAGCATCGATCCAGAGAAGTATCCCAAGATTACCGCCTGGCTGGAGCGTCTCAGTGAGCTACCATACTATAAGGAGGCCAATGGAAATGGTGCGAAGGAGTATATTGCATTGCTTAAGGGTGCATTTACTATTGTCTAAACAAAACTTTATAATTATCATACATACATACATATATTTATAAATTTACTTCATTCAATAAAATATCGATAGCAATGTGAAAGTTTTAGATTTAATAACCAGCAGCTGGGCTGTACAACACTCACGCATTTGACGCAGTCTGGCAGCACTGGGTCGAACTAAACGTTAGCATTTGAATGCTGATTGAGAAGACTTTAATCGGGTCTTATCTATAGCGTCTTTTGACATTATATCAACGGGTATTATAAATTGTAACGGAATGTCTGTTTAGGGATATTAATAGTTGATTATATTAATGCTGGGCTTCCAATTAAATGCAATTTGAGCACCGACAACAACGTTGCTTATATCAATCTATTTATAGACTGAGCTTTTCACTCATCATGCTTAGTCGGCTCAACAGCTCTATAAAAAGCTCGCTCAGCATATGTGAGGCCTTAGAAGTCGAACAGCTACATATGTATAAGCAGTTACCGGCTACACCCCGGTTCAGATAGTTGTCTGCGCTCTTATCTGTGCTCAGAGTTGAATTTAAGTATGTCGAAATTGGTACTCTACGGCTTGGACATAAGTCCCCCAGTGCGTGCCTGTCTTCTGACTCTGCGTGCGCTCGATCTGCCCTTTGAATACAAAATAGTCGATCTATTAAAAGGAGAGCATAGAACGGAGGAATTTCTGCAGAAGAATCCACAGCATACAGTGCCCCTCTTGGATGACGACGGTACCTTATTCTGGGACTCTCATGCTATCTGTTGTTATCTGGTGGACAAGTATGGACAATCGGACGATCTCTATCCAAAAGATCTAGTGAAGAGAGCTAAGCTGGAGCAGCGTTTGTATTTTGATGCCAGTGTTCTCTTCATGTCTTTGAGGAACATAAGTGTGCCATATTTTTACAAAAAGGTCGCGACAGTGCCCCAGGAGAAGATTGACAACATTATCGATGCCTACGGTCACCTGGAAAACTTTCTGGGTGATAGTCCTTATTTGACTGGCGATACTGTGACAATTGCCGATTTCTGTTGTGGCCCTACAGCATCTTCTTTGCCTGCAATGGTGAGCATCGATCCGGAGAAGTATCCAAAGATTACCGCCTGGCTGGCACGCCTCGGTGAGCTGCCATATTATAAAGAAGCCAATGCCAAGGGAGCTGAGGAGTATATTGCAATACTGAAAGACGTATTTACTATTGTCTAAAAAATGTTGATGTTTTGTTGTTACATAAATTTGATTAAATAAAAAATCGATAACAATGCGATAGTATTAATTGTGGCAGCCAGCATATCAATTCTACAGCACTCACTCACTCGACGCAGTCTGGCAGCACTATGCCACGTTGAGCGTTAGCATTTGAATGTTATTTGTAGACTTTGAATGTATTCGAAGCCCCAACCATTACGCAAGGCCAATAAAATGGGTTTGCGGCTTTTATTTAAATGAAGCAATAGCAAATGGAAAGCGTTTGACTGTGTGAAATTATGTCAATCAGCGTGCAACGCTTCATTATGGCCAGCGGCACGTACGCGCAAGGGTTCGCTGATAACGATTTATTCGATTTACATGAGCCGCAATAAATTTTCACCACGTACTTAATGATGGCGCCATTTACGCGTCTAAAATTGTCTTAATTAAGTAGTAAATATTTATGCAAAATGGCCATAATATAAATATTAAAATATTTTCATTTCACATTTTCGCCAAAACTATTTTAATCGTTTTCCCATATGCAGAACCTTGACCCAGTTTTGTAGACTTCTGGACTCACTTTCAAAACGAAACGGCAGCCTGTTATGGCTCACGCACACGGCTTGGTTAACTGCTTGTAAAGCAAGTTCTAAATTGTTCAAAACTAGACAAGCGCCTGGACAACTGGCCAAACGCCTTATGGACAGCAGTCGATTGGAAAACCGCAACTGGCATCTCTTGGTTGTACGCACAGTCGCATTCAATACGCATGGAAAGTTTGGAATGAGCAGGCCCAGAACTCATGTCGATTGTGATGAACGTTAGTGAAACTAATTTGCTGCCTCTGTGGCGCGCGACCTCAATTGATGGAGGACTATGACTCATGGCACTTCCTAGTTCATGGCTCATAGCTCATAGCACTGTCTGCTTTTTGGCAAAGAGGAAATCAAACGCACACACTCAATCGGCCAAGACCAAAAGCCAAAAAGCCAACAGCAGCACCAAACACTAAGACCAAGACCAAGACCAAGTCCACGTCCACGTCCATGTCTTGCATACAGGTTTATCGTTTTGGGTAGCTTCTGCCTATGTCTCGCCTGCTCGGCCGCCCCCTCTTCGAGCTGCCGCTTGTGCATTTTTTCGTGGCGCTTTTATCGCTCGGCTCAGCCGTTGGCCGCTTTAGTTGAATTTGAAACGTTTGCGCGCGCGGTTGACTGCCCGTTCGCTAGCTCTGCTGCTGCTTCTGCTGCCAGCAATCAGAAACGTGCAACTTCTTGTAACGGTTAACAGCTAAGGATGCACAAAAACTGAAGCCAAAGCAGATAAAAGAAAAACGTGCGACATAAATAAGAAAAGCGAAAACAAAGTGAAAAAAGTTGACAAGAATTTCAGCGAATCTAGAAAAGTGAGTTTTTTGGGCTCGGCTCTAACTGGGTCAAGGAGCAGCCAAACTTTGTTAGAGTTAACCGTTAAGCCAGCGACTTATGTAAGAATGTGTAATAGAGGTAGTCAATGCAAATAAATACATATATTTTGTCTCTATATATATATTTATTTATAGACTTATGCAAAGACTTTCTACAGTTTGTAGTTTGATTGAAATTTTGTGATTTTTGATTTTGAAATGCGCATCACGCAGCAACAAACAAACTGACGAAAGAGAAATATATATATATATTTTATATACATTTTATATAGTGGACATCACTTGCACTTTCCTTTGCCCAACATTGCCTTTCCCAAAAACTGTTTGTTGTTGCTCACTTCTAATTGATTATGCAGCGCCTGTTACATAGCGGCGCTCATAAAACAAAAGACTTAGGACACGAACTCGCTGTCACAAGCGCGTGTGTGCGAGGTCTGCTTACAGCGTAATGTGTGCTTTGTATTCAAGAGTCTATCTATTTTGTGCGCTTCAGTTGTTGGTTACTATTCAGATGTTATCCAAAATCCATTTCAATCTCTGAAAATAGCATCCTTCATGATGTGGTACAGTTGCTCCTGCGAAGACTTTTTTATCTACTCAAGCGTCATATAGCATGCGCTTTCATACTGTTCTTCTTCTGTTGCGGGCAGAAGGAGTTACAGTAGGTTAGGTCTGGGCTTTTAGTCCATGTTTTGAGATTTTTTGATGCATTCTTTGCCATACTTGAAAATGGAAGCTCAATAATAGTAGAGCTATAACAAAAGTCGAAGCATCGCTGTGTACCCATATAATATCACACAAAGAATATCAAAAGTAGTTTATACTTCAGCCAACGCAATGCACAATTCTCGCTACTTGTTGAGCAACCCTCGCTTATGCATAAATATGCATTTGCATACATAAATATATAGCACTTGCTTTTTAAACAATTAATGCATGCATAAAATAAATTTAATTTCAATAAACTTTTTTCTTACCTCCATTCGAGCTGTTGACCCAAATTTCCATTTCATTTCGCTTTTGTTTTGTTTTTGTTTTTTTTTTTGCTTTTTTGTTGTTACTGAGAATTCTTTTTATTGACTGGTTTCTCGTTTGTTGTTGTTGTTGTTGTTGTTGCTGTTGATGTTATTGATTTCTGGCAAACAGGAAGCAAAATGTCGTCTACACACACACACACACACACGCACCACATAGACATCTATAACTTGATGCCAATTAAAGCTGCGCTTGCACTAATTCGCCTTAAGTTGCAAATCTTTTCACTCTTCGCTCGCTGCATACCACAAACTGGCATGTGTTGCGTGTCTGTTGCTAGTCGACTGTGTTGCTTGTGTGGCTATAGGCGTTGCTCTGATTTGCCATAGAAATCAAAACTATCCTGTACGAATTCGCTGCCATTGGCCACAATGCGTCTGTCATTGTCAACGAGCAGCAGACGGCAGCAGCTGCAGTAAAGTGCGGGCACATGCCTTTGAATACCCTGTACACGTGTTTGGCAGGGTATATTGGTTGGAAGTTGAGCTACTAAGAAGAAGAAGCAGAACACTTTAAGTGAATTACTATGAATTTTTACAATTTTTTACCAAATATTACGAAATTGCTGCAAATCAGATTGTTTACTGTATAAGAAAATATGGATTTTTAGCTCTATAACGAATATTTATTATAGATCTCCTTATCTCTCAAGTGCCTTCTCTCTTTTACGCTATCATTCTCAGTCAATCTCTATACGTCTCTTTCGTTCCATCTATCTGTTTCTATAAGGCATATTTATTTGATCTCTTTTACTCAAAGAGCTATGAATTAATATATATTATATTATTTTTGCATTATATATCTAATTTTTAATATAATTCTCTGCCTATCTCTTTCTATATATATGTCTATCTATATATATCTCTGTCTCCTGCTTTCTTTCTCTATCTCTATCTCTCATCTCTATCTCACTCGGCTTTTCTATATCTCTCCATCACTCTGATTCTGTTTTCCTTCTCTCTTCAGTTCTTTAGTCTAGGGTATCTCTATCTATATACTCTTACACTCTGTCTACACTCTTACTTCTCATTGCTGTCATTCATAGGCAGCGTGATGGAGAGAGATTCAAAGGCAGTTGTTATCTCGCTGGCATTCTTGGAGTGGCGCTATCAAAACGCTGCCCAACAATTGTCACTGATTCTGACCCAATTTCTCTTTCAGGCTCAAGTGCCTCGAATGGCAGTTGCACCTGCCTGGCTTACCTGCAGCACTCCCCATTGCTAATTACACACGGCAGCTGAAATTTGTTTGAACAGGCCAACGACACGCCCCCCTCTTAACTGTGCCGCGTCAGCTATGCTTCTTTTTGCTCATTTACATGCAAAATTAGTGAGCAACTTTTTACTTCTTCTTCTTCTGTTTTTTTTTTTTTTTTTTTGTTTTGTTTTTTTTTTTTTAGGGGGGAGTGAAACTTAGACGAAATACCCTTGCAGCGGCAACCTGAAATGGGATCACGTTGTGTGTGTGTGTGTGGCATAGAACCTGTTGGCCTCGCACACTTGAGAGCCGCTGGGAAAGTGCATTAGAATCAAATATTGGCCAGATTGGCTCGATCCCGTGCAACCGGCTGCTGCTGCATTGCATCATCCATAGATTTAAGCATTCGATAGCTGGCTAAATGCGAGCATCATGCGAAGCGAGGCAAACGAGTAAAAGTGCGTCGAGAAATTGCTGATAAAGAGCGAGAGAGAGTGAGCGAAGCGAGGAAAAGGGGTAAAAGTGCGTCGAGAAATTGCTGATAAAGAGTGAGAGAGAGTGAGCAGAGGGGAGGGCGGTAGCTAGGCAGAGCGGCAGAGGGATGCAGCTAGAAAAAGTGTTCCATTTCTTCAAGTGAAATTTACCAGCAGGTTTTGGCAATGCCTTAGAATGATATACGAGCAGAGTGATAACCATGTGGATGAACAGTCTGTAGAGATCTTGATGCCATCAGTTTTTGCATACGTTTCTATTACAATTTTGTTCTAGCCAGTTGCTGTCTTGAAAGCAAATAAAGATTACTCTTGATTCTAGTTAAAAGTAAGGAATTTAAGGAGACGAATTGAGTTGATGTAGGACAGACTGTTTTCCTTATCTTTCAGACTCTTCTCTTGTCCGCTCATGACTTTTCTCATTCCCCTGTTTCCTGTTTCTTCTCTCGGTCCTTCTCTCCCTTGTTTTCTATCCATACTCCTCTCCATCATTCTGTTGATCGCAGTACTTAGTAGAGGCAGAGACTCTAGTTCTCTCTCTCTCTCTCTCAATCTGTAATCGATTATGAGCATAATCCAGCTTCACTTACTAAATCACATCTCTCTTACGTGTTTGTAGTTAGTGATTAAAAGCGTAGCATCCACTTGCAGCAAAGCTAATTTAAAGCTGAGACTGGTATCCCAGGCATTCGCTCATTTTGAGCGTAGAGTTTCAGCTTTCACTGAGATGCAGCCTGGAATAGAATTCACATGTGCTAAAGACTCAATTGTTTGGCTGGTAATCAGAATCAGTTGTTAACGGTGCTTAAATGTTGGCCAGAGTTTGAGCTCGAGTTTGAGCTCGGGCTCGGCGCTTTCAGCTTTCCCGAAAACACAGAGAAAAACTAGATTTATGTGTCTCTCGGCCAGTTCGACTCTTCGACAGGCAATCATCAGGCAAACCAGTTGCCAATTGTTGCTTGTGGCTGCGCCATTTCGATGTGAATGGGGAGAATGTTTGATGCGATTTCTGCTGCGGTTATATAACAGTTAGATCATATTCATATGGCTGCTGAGCGCGCCAAGTTGTTGTCGGCGACTTGCGTCTATTCTCTTGGCTTAGCTTACGCAGCCAGTTCGTTGTCTAAGTCTTTCGTTTACTCACTCCACATCTATTCCCATGATTGCGCAGCATGCGTGTACATCGGCATTCGCAGTCGGAGCAGCTGCTATTAGCGCTGCTAATCTGCCTCTGGACAGCTGCGGCTGCAGCAGCCACTGCCGCCCAGCTAGCGGATGCTGCGGCTCAGCCACAAATGGATTCGGATGCGAGTGAGGCGCACATACGCAAAAAGCGTCTCGTTTGGATTACGGATGACGGACGCTTGGCTCTGCCGCCCGGCACCTCGTTGACATTCACGCCGACGATCGCCATGCCTATGGTCAGGCATCCGCCTGAAGGCTTCTTCTCCAACCTGAGCATCAGTTTTCCCGTCACAAGTGAGTTGTTGCACGAAAAGTTGTTCACTGAGCAGCTCCTTAAGCGCAAAGTTGTCGAAAATCACTTTCAGTTGACTTTGACAAGCTCGGCCTGACGGACAATCAAAATCCCCTCGGCGATCTGCCCTTCTTCGCGCGCTCCTTTGGCCACGGCGCTGGCCAGCTGGTGGGCGAGTACGTCTCCCGCTACCTGCACGTGCAGCGCCGCAAGCGGGACCTCAGCGCCCAGCAGAGCAGCTCGCCCTACCGAGTGGAGGACACGCTCCAGTACCCGCAGCTGCCGGCGGGCCTCCAGCACATCTTCCATGGCGGCGAGCGGGTGCTGCTCTACGGCGTCGTCGAGGACTTCCTGGCCACCTTCGGCATGGACGGCAAGGCCTGCATGCTGCGCACCATCTGCGAGATGCACTCACGCAGTCTCGACAAGTTCGGCGTCTTTGGCGAGATGACCAAGCTGTTCCTAACGTAAGTAACGCACCCCAAACCGCCATCAACTAGGCCCACAACTTTCCAGCCAGAGGCGAAGTGAATAGAGGAAAATTCGATAACTGATTCACGATTCACGAAACGGCCTGAGGCCTAAAAGCAATTTGAGCCGTGTTTGTGCTTTGTTTTGTATTTCTATTTCATAGACTTTTTCCTATATTCGCCAACAGTCTTAGTCTTGCCTTTATTGCCTTAGAATAGCTTTATCAGCTCTAGCTGTAGACAGTTTGAAAGTTACTGCATGTGCATTACAGTTTTAGTGTTGAGAAGCGACAGTTCAACATGCTTAAAACTCTCTCTAAGGCTAGAGTCAAGAATTCAGAATTGAGCTTTATCAAATATTTGCTATGCAAAGCACAGTTTGACAGCCACTTGCTCGCTCAGCACAGTTTTAGAAGCAACAAGTAGACAAATCCAAAGACTTGCCAGTTTGAGAGTCACTGCCTAGAACAGTTTTAGGCTCGCCATGAAGAGTTTAGCATACAAATTCACTCTTAGCTCTCATTAGACTCTATGTAGAAGGGGATTTAGAAAATATGAATATATATAGATAAAATACGGGTATATATAGTGGAGCTTAACAGACTTCCCTCGTATATTCCACATTAGTTAATAGTTGTATATTACTCTCTTTCGCCCAGGGTAACCAAATCGCCGTTTGCTGAGCTGCTGCCCGAATATGTGCGCGCGCAGCGAGTGGGCGAGGGCAAGCAGGCGCCCGGCGAATGCTTCCCCTACTACAAGGCCTGCCCCAAGAGCATCTTCAAGGCGCTGTCCAACAAATACAGCGCACAAGCAACAAGACAGACAACAACAACAACAACGACAAAGGCAACCACAACGGAGCGGCCCGTGGGCGAATATCACGAACAGCAGGCGGTGCTGCTGCCCAACAGCGCTGAGCAGGATGAGCAGCAGCAGCAGCAGGAGCAGCAGGAGCGATTGCAGCTGCATCAAGAGCTCGATGGCAATGCAGTTTTCATGTGAGAAGAGTCGCCGGCTGCATCTCACCTCTGCGTCTCCTAGCTGTAAGCGGCGCCTGCCGAATAATGAGTGCACATTGAAAGTCATTTGCTTGTAATTAACGTACACTAATTTATTTATGATTATTTATATATATTTATACATATGTGTATGTATTATGTATTGATTATTTTGTGTATTTAACTATTTATTGTTAGCTGTAGGCGTTGTTGTTAACTCTCTAGCTAGTTATATATATATATATGTATTCGTATACCCTGTAAATAAACAAATTTGTGGCATATTTACGCATAAAAAACGACGCCGCATGCGATACAAATTCACTGGATATACATATATGTATGTATGTGTATATGTATATGTATATATAAAATTCCAGCTGACAAATGTGTTTTTGCGCATATGTATATGTATACATCTATCTATATTTCTTTGTGTATAAACAAAGATCGTATCAATTGTTTACACTGCGTATACGTAACGTGAGTCCACTGCAGTCAGTGTGCTTGTGTGTGCGTGTGTGTAAGCTAAGAATTTGTAATTCAATGCCGTTTTCTTTATATTAGTCCAAACATATGCTTCAGCTGCTCCAGGTGCACGCAGTTCGTGTAGTAGGACATGGAGACGTTGCGCGCGATCGCATCCAGCTTGAGCGCCTCCTGCAGGCAGTGCTGCTGGCAGCCCCCAAAGGCGAGCACCTTCTGCATGGCATCGTTGTAGATGATCTGTGTGTGAATGTTGAGCAGCTGAAAGAAGTAGAGCCTAGCTTGTATACGCACATTTTCCAGCATTTACAGGGTGTACTCACCTCCATAAACAGCGTGGCCAGAGATAGATTGCAGTCGCAGCTCATGCTGTAGCGCAGCCGAAAGAAGTGCAAGCCCTTCAGCACGAATATATCCGATATATCGGGTATATTGTTGCCGATGCCGATCTTTACCAGCAGCCGCAGCACATTGCGATACTTGAGCATGCGCTCGTCCTGTATGAACTGCATGCGCGGCACATAGGGACAGAAGCTGCGATTATCGTACTGCGGATAGACCTGCAGCAGAGCCAGCCAGTAGTAGATGTTGTTGCAATGCGCCCAGGCGGGACCCAGGGGCACAAACGGCGGCAGCGGGAAGTCGGCGAACTTGAATTGCAAGGCCGGCAGGAAGACGAAAGATATGATGCTCGGCATGCCGGACTCACGCTTCTCGCAGGCCAAAATCTCGTGCACGAAGCCCTGATCCCCGATCTCGTGGGTGCGGTAGCTGAGCTTGTAGTGGACTCCGCTGTCGCAGTAGACGGACTTGATCTGGGTGATGGCATCGCGCAGGTTGCCACGCAGCAGCAGCTGCACATTCTCCGGATTCACATAGCCTTTGATAATCATTGGATGCGAGGTGGGCGCATAGAGGTTTATGTAGCCCGGATGTGCGTCATTGAAGATGGGAGTCACGGGGAATGGCATAAAGAAGCGCAAGTACTGCTCAAAGTCCAATGGCACATCGATTTTGGAGCCCCTGTAGAAGGTGGCCGTGGATAGAAGATGCTCCAGCACGTATTGATAGATGGCATCCTTTTTGCACATAACTTCGCGGATCCGCTTGCAAATGAACTCAGCATCCAGCTGCCAGTCCGCGTCGCCCTCCTCGATTTCCATGAGATCCGATACCCATTTGATGCCCTCTTGAAAAGGGAAATAACCCTCGGGCAGCAGCGTAGGCGAACCTCCCTCACTGATAAGAGCATCGCTCTTTGGAAACATATGCTCGCTCATTCTATCTATAGATGTTTGTAGCTCAAAGAATGTACTTTACACTGAATTCCAGCAGCGGAACAAACACTTGTTGCAGCTAGCGCTTTGTTAAATATGACACGCATTCGTCAATCAACGTGACGAGCAAATCATAACGTATCGATACTGCACGTAATGTCAAAAAGTGCTCAAACTTTTTATGCACAGCCCCAGTTTACATCGATTTCATTTTGGCGCCCTATTCATTCAAGTGCTTTGCAGCACTGCTTCGCTGTCGCGATGAGCTTGCGATAGTATCGCTGGCAGCATATCGATAACCGGCGCACAGCTGATTGCTTGGTTTATCACGCTTGCGGACTTCGAGGTGCTTTTTTTTGATTCAGTTATTTACAAAGTTTGCACAAACATAAAAACACCAGCGGAACTGCGTGTCGCACAAATGTGTGAGCAAAGCGATAGCAAACAGTAGAACGCTTGTTGCAGGTAAGTTCACTGGACGCTTTCCACCCTCTCGAAAGGCAACGTCAGCAGCGCCAACCCGCCAATGCCAAACCCGGCCAAACGCCAATTAGAATAATACATATCAACAACAAAGTTTCGACTGAGTCAGAGTCGTCAGGCCATTGTTTGATAATGATTGTATTGAGGCATTATCACGACCTCGCAGCGACAGATGATTGCCGAGCGAAAGCGGCCGGTGTTAATGCTACTGCTGCTATTGTTGTTGTTGCTGTTGCTGTTGTTGCTGTTGCTGTTGCTGCTGTTGATATTGTTGTTGTTGTTCTTGTGTATATCACGCGGACGTGGCGCTATATAATATATACATATACGCTAATCTATCTCGGCCCCCGCTTATTCAGCAAGTTTCTATTACAGGTAACACACAAACCACATCGCAGGCATGGACGAGCTGGACAATCGGACGGCGCCGCAGCCCACAGCGGATGCACTTGCAGCTGCGGCTCCAATTGCACCTGCAACGGGTTCACAGAGCGACTCCTCCTCCGAGGAGGAGTATCTGGACAACAGCATTGAGCTGCGGGGCTACTTGAGCAAGTGGACCAATTATATATACGGCTGGCAGCCACGTTATATTGTGCTCAAGGATGGCACGCTCTCCTACTACAAATCCGAATCAGAGTCCGATTTTGGCTGTCGCGGCGCCATTAGCTTGTCCAAGGCGACCATTAAGGTACGTATGTAGACGCCGTATGACATACATGCATGCATGCGTGTATATATTTAGCCAGCAAGTGCTCTTAATTGAACTAATCAAAAAGTAATGGGTGCGAGCGAGTGTGCGCATATCCAAGAACCCCCGACGCCGCAATCAATGCAGCGCAATCAATTAATGCTGAATGTCGCCACGAATGGTGGTGAATAAGTGACAAAATATAAAACCACACTGAAGTCATCAAATGTAAGTGGGCCCAGCCCAGCCCTGCCCTGCGCTGGCCAACCCTCGCCCTCCCTCTCTGCACTTTGTCATTTTATGGCAATTGTTTTTCTTTTTTTTTTCGGAGGGCGTTGATTGCCCGCCTATACTTAGTCTATTTATATTGTAAACAATGATTCATCGTTTTGCTTGCAGGCGCACGAATCGGACGAGCTGCGCTTCGATGTGGTCGTCAATAATCTGAACAACTGGTGCCTGCGCGCCGAGACCAGTGAGGATCGAATGCACTGGGTGGAGGTGCTGCAGCTGTACAAGGAGGGCACCGGCAGCACGGACACCACGTCGCTGCGCCGCCATGGCAGCAGCATGTCCCTGCAGTCGAACACCATATCGCTGGCCAGCGGCGGCAGCCTGAAGAAGACCCAGCGCAACTTGCGCGAGAAGGTTGGCGAGCTGGAGACCTTCAAGGACATACTCTTTGTGCAGATCGAGACGCTGCAGCGCTACTTTGACGCCTGCTCCGAGCTGAACAAGGCCAATGCACAGCCGCTCGACCTGGGCGATGGCCTGAAGCCCATTGATTTCAAGGTGTGCGCCTTATGAATTTCGTGAATTTCTGTATTTTAATGTATGCTTCCTGTTCACAGGGCGAGTCCATCACGTTTCGTGCCACAACATCTGGAGTGCTGAGCACTTTGCAGCATTGCCTGGAAATCATAGCCGAGAGTGATGAATCATGGAAACGCAAGCTGGAGCGCGAAATAGATAAGCGACGTCGCGCCGACGACCAAAATAGGTTAGCCCCAAACTTGAAATCATATGAAAATAGAGAAGGCCTAAGTAAAGTTATTTGACATTGATATTTGCAGAAAGCTAAAGGAGGAAATTGAGAAGCTAAAACGTTTATCATATCCCGGCCCAGATTTTGAGGTAAGTTTCACACGTTTAGTTTTTCACCGAAATCAAACCAAATGCGAAGTGTAAATATGATATATATACATTATAAATGTGCGTGCGTGTGTAAACACTCTCTGCCCACACACACTCAAGAGCCACCACAATCCCAGTGAGCTCCGCCCATATGCCACTTGCTTTGGCCGTCCAAAAATAAATCTCTTGTGCGCTCGCTGCTCGCTGTTTGTTTGATTACATTACAATTTGAGCATACGCACACGCCGTGTAATTATTTAAACAATTTGACTGTTTTGTAATGCATGAGCTCCAGCTATAGCCATATATATAATCTATGCCGTATAATATTGCCCCTATATAAATATATGTACATATATAATTGTGGCTGAGTCTATTTGCGCTTTGATTCCGTGTCATGTTTTTCGATAGTTATCCATTTTAATTGACCTGTCGCTTGTTCGGCTGTGCTTGCAGCCGCAGGTCTTTAATTAGGGCTTAGCGTTTAACTATTTTTAACTCTTATCAGTCGCATTGGATCGAGGTGGGCTCTGCGCTATTTGGCTACGCCATTTCCTATATGTCAACTTTAATGCTTAATTTGTTTGGCTTCTTGCCGAGCGACGCGGACCTATTAGATATGTGCAGAGCTCTATGCCTATGTGTATAACTAATCCCCCCCAGTTCATTCACTTCACTTCGCTGACAGCTCAAGCGCAAAATATTGAACACATGGCGACATTTGAAGTTGACTCTAAGACAGTTTTGAGGTTGCGTAGCACTTGGGCCAATATTGCAGTAGGTCATGTCTGGCTGTTGCAAGAGTCTATAAAGAAGATGCTCTAACCCTCAGCTGGGCTGCTTTGCTAGGTCTAGAAACTTGTCAAGTTATTTCAGAAGATGAAACTAACATTTTGTAAAAATCATAAAAATGAAAATGAAGTAAAAAAAAAATAAATTAAATATATATTTTTAATTTTTTTAATAAATAATTTTATACATATATTTTTGTAATTTTTATTTGAATAATTTTTTATTAGCCTTCGTTTAAGTATTTATTTATTTTAAAATGCATTTTTCATTTATTTATTTTAACTATTTTAAGTAATATATATTTTATTTAATATATATCTTAAGTTTAAATCGAAAGTTAAGTCTATTTAAAGTTATATATAAACCTGGCCCATTTACCCGCTTTTGTTTAGTTAGCGCATAGCAAGTTCGCTTTGAGCCTCAGCGGCTGAGCTCCACTTGTTAGCCTGGCTTTAATGTATGGCTGGGCTTGGCTCGGCTTATGGCTGGCAATTGACAGCGCGAATTGGTCAGTCGACGGTCAGCGATCGGCTTGCGCACACGTAGAAATCATAAACAAATTGACGAGCTCTTTTTGTCGCGTTAAGTGTTTTTTTTCTTTTTGGACAATTGTGAAACTGTTGGCCATAAGAAAGCAGTTCGTAAGAAACTTGGCCAAGGGAAGCGGGACTGCAAAATGCCGTCGATGCGCTTGCAATGGCGTTGCGGCTATAAGCTACAGCATGGCCAAAAGATTGTGGTAGGTAAAGCTACTTGGAGTGGGAGTGGGAGTGAGTGAGAGCGAGCGAGTGTGTGAGAGAGATAGGTAGAGCTAGTGTTTTATTAAATCAAGCCAAACGCTCCACACATTGATTTATTATTTAAGCGCTTGTAATCCTTTATATATGAAGCTTTAAGCTCTCGTTCTCTCTCTCTCGCTCGCTCGCTCTCTCGCTGACTCGCTCTGGCAGCTGGCAGCTGGCAGCAGGATGTTTTCTGTTTGTGCTCAGCAACAGTTTGTTTCGCGCCCTCGCGCCAGTCGGAAGGATTCGGTTTGGAGTGCTCGTGGCTTGTTGATGACCTCGTAAACACACACACACACACATATACACATACACCCCATTCCACCTTCGCCTGGCTATACTGCACGTGTGTGCATATAATTTGTTGTCATCTACTTATACACGTTAAACGGACGCCACGTGGAGCCTGGTGAGCGCCCGATTCCCAAATTCCCAGCTGCCCGCTGCTCAGACAACTGGACGCCGATTCGTGACTTCATCATCCAAAGCAAAACTTTGGCCTACATTGGGGAAGCTTGCTACTCGTGACACGAACTATTCCAGCTCTACTACCAACTAGTCGAAATCTAGTTCTCCTTTGTGCTTTTTTTATTACATTACGTGCTATTCTCTAATTATGTTTCTAAATTTAACCGTATTGTGGCTACTATCTCAGTGTGCTTCGTCTTTATCTTCTGCTCTATTAGAATTGAAGAATCCCCTTGTTTCCGTTACCTATGGCCACTCTTAACTAGGCTGTTTGTTTATGCTGTTTATCGTGTCTTTGTAAGTTAAGAGCTCTCTCACGAGGCCATCTCTAGTTCATTCATTTCATTCTCAATGAATTGGACATACTCCAAGTTCTAAGCTCTATATTTTTCCGGTATTGCATGATCGTGCTCATACCTTAGATTGCATTTCGTCAGCCTAGCTCTAGCTCATTCAAACACTCGTGCTCCTCTTCGTTTCTTGGTCTCTGTCTTACACGCGCCCATCTCTAGTTCATCTCTGCTATTCAGGCACGCGCTCATCTCTAGCTAGAATTCGCTGGCTTTTGCGTTTAATTGTTACAGCTGCTTATGCGCCCAATAATTGAATAGAATTAAATTTGGATAAAATATTTCCAGTCTGCGAATAGGCATGCACGCGCCAGCCATCATAGACTGAGCTCTGTTGTCGCTCCCTTAGTATTCATGGCACATGGGGCCCGCCCGACTGCCCGGTTGCCCGACTGCCTGCCTGCCTGACTGCCATGTGCATGTGCTATGGGCATCTATTATGCTCAAGCCATTTCGCATGCCGGCGGCAGTGTCGCCCGTTGGGGATTTCTGGGAGACTCGGATTTAATTTATGCGCGTCACGATTCGCATTTCTTGCATTCAATTAATTAGAGCCGAACCCCTTTGTTGAACTTGACTTGGTAATCCATGTGTGATGCTTGACTATTTGCTTGGCAGGAGGGTCCACATTCCACGTTGCCCGAGGATGAGTTCTTTGATGCCGTCGAGACGGGCCTGGAGAAAATCGAGGAGGACATGCAGATGCGCTTCAAGCTGAGACTCCAGTCGCAAATCTCACAGACGCTGGTCAATGTGCCGCACGAGGCCGTGGCCGAGGGCGAGCAGGCGCGCGAGGAGTTCGGCACCGGGGCCGAGGCCAAATCGCATCCACTCTGGCCGGAGGTAAGCCGGAAATTGGAAACGAATTGAATACGATTCAGTAATTGCCCTCCCATGCAGATTGATCGCGTGTGCAAGGAGCAGCTGCACTATGCGCGCGAGGGCGTCGGCCAGGACGGCAATGGCTGGCAAATCTTTGCCGACGAGGGCGAAATCAAAATGTACAAGCGCGAGGAGGAGGTCAATGGCATGGTCATGGATCCGCTCAAGGCCTATCACACAGTCAAGGGCGTGACAGCGCGCGAGATGTGCCATTACTTCTTCATGCCCGAGTTTCGCAACGATTGGGAGAGTGAGTAATCCATCACTGACTATATGTATATATGTGGACAGACTTTCATGTATGTGCACTTGCAGCCACGCTGGAGGACTGCACCATACTGGAGAAGATCTCGGCGGACACGCTGCTCTTCTTGCAGACACACAAGCGCATTTGGCCAGCCAGCCAGCGCGACGCCCAGTTCTGGTCGCATATGCGCAAAATCACCGATGGCCTCGAGCCGGGCACCTGCGACATGTGGGTGGTGTGCAACAACTCGACGGATTATGCCAAGCAGGAGGTGGGTCGCCCTCGCTCTCTGTCTCTGCCAATGCAAAATATATTTAATATTTTCCATATTTCTCTGTTAGTCGAAGAACGGCAAATGTGTTCGCATCTTTCTGACGGTCATACTCGCCTGCCAAACACTTCTGCCCGATAATTATGTGAAGGGCCAGCCGCTGAGTCGGGATGACTTGACCTGCAAAGTAACCTACTGTTCTGTGGGTGCGTAAGCCTCGTATATATGTATATATCTCTATATTCAATTATATTAAAATGCGTGCTTCGTTTCACTCCCCGCAGTTAATCCCGGTGGCTGGGCTCCAGCGAGCGCCTTACGGGCTGTTTACAAGCGTGAATATCCCAAGTTTCTGAAACGCTTTACCGGCTATGTGATAGACCAGTGCAAGGATAAGCCTATTATGTTCTGATATTTGCCATAAGCAACAAAGCAATCAAAACGAAAGAAAACAAAAGAATAGATAATCCAAAACTGAAAACTGGAATAATGTTTAACGTATAATGTTTCTAATTTAGTCTAGAGTTTAGCGTTTAAGCAGCCGTGGCTACACTCTTAAAACGTTTTTTATACACACACCTCTAACCGTTAATCATAGCCACTGTAAGTGCCCCGCCCCCCGTGAAAGGCACGCTCCTTGCTAACCCAAAACTTGTAAATGTGCTTTAAGTCAGATGTTAGCCTGTTCATTTTGTAAAGCCAATCGCTGTTTAGTTCTTAAGTTATTCGGTAAGCAACAACTAAATTTTAATAATTTTATAACTGAGCGGGAAGCAACACACAATCATTGTCTACTGGCTGCGGCCTCTGGCTCGGCTGCTTGGAATTTCTATATGAACTATGAAAATGCTTTAAGTGCAACAATTGCAAAGAATTTTGAATATGTGTCTGTGTAACGTAGCTAAAGAATTTTATTACATTATTTCTATACGCCTGAATCTGTATGCCTTTGCGTGTGAGTTTTCTTCAATCAAATCAAACGAAACCAACTATGTCGAATGTAAATAAATGCGATCTATTGTCAACTCTGCAAGCGTTCGCACTGCGGCAAAGTTAAAATTCAGTCTTTGTATTTGCTATTGATAGACGAGCATGACTGAAAACTGTCTATGACTAACTGTATAGATAACTGTAAGCTCTTGACTGGGCATTCTGATGGAGGAGATTAAAGCGAGCGCAGCTATATATTACTCAGAGCTTGGCCAACTTAAGGTAATATAGTTAGGCATAAATGTAATATAGATAAGGTTAGTAGTTTTTACTATCAATTGGTAGTATTCGGTTGCGAATGGGTCGAGTTGAATTCTAAACTGTTATATTAGAAGCTCTAAAATGACTTAAGTGTAGATAAGGCCAAGTGAGTGAGGAATTGATAAGCGAATTTGCCTTATGCATATTTGCAGATCGGAATTCATTGATAATTGTATAACCAATTATTTTCTTGAGAGCTGATTCCATTAGAGTTCAAAGCTGTGAATGCCATTTGAGTCAGAAATTATTGGGATTCCACATCTACATTGAACTAGTTTACACCAATTGGAGAACAACCAAGCCAATTGATCTCTTATTATCTCTCTGTTATAACTCTCTCTCTCTGTTATAACTCTCTCTCTGTTATAACTCTCTTTCTGTTATAACTCTCTCTCTGTTATAATTCTCTCTCTGTTATAGCTCTCTCTCTGTTATAACTCTCTCTCTGTTATAACTCTCTCTCTGTTATAACTCTCTCTCTGTTATAACTCTCTCTCTCTCTCTCTCTTTCTCTCTCTCTCTCTCTCTCTCTCTCTCTCTCTCTCTCTCTCTATCTCTCTCTCTCTCTCTCCCTCTCTCTCTCATTGACACATTTGGAATTCGCTCTGCTGCCCCTCAATTTGTTTTCCCTTAAGCCCTTGAGTAAAACTTCAGTTTGCTGTTTATCTTTATCTTTATCATTATGTCATGTCATGTATTTTGCATTTCGTAGACCACAATCCATGGAATTAGCACATTAACCAATGTACATTAACTGTGCTTCATTCATTTCTTTTGTTTTTCGTTTCTCTGCATCTCTTTTGTTATTGATATTTTTGCCAAGTGAATTTTACAATTTTCTCTCATTACATTATTCAATTTTTACAACCAAGATATATGCATAGAGTTTTCTTTTTTTTCTTCTATATATATATATGTATTTGTTTTCCAAAACTTTGAAATGCCTAAATCGGTGCAGTCTGATAAAGTTTTGCATTGCCAAAAACTTGTAATTCCATTTAGAGATTGTTTAGTTAGGTTAATAGTTAATATGACTAGAGATGTGAGTTTCGCTTTATATTTTATATGCTTGTTTTTCTTGTGAACTACAACGTTGTGTGTGTGTGTGTGTGTGTGTTTGTGTGATTTATATGTTATACTAGTATATTATAATGTATGCCTGGTTGCTGTGATCATATTGTCATGTAAATTGGTTGGATTTTGCTTGCTGCTTGGCTATGGCAAAATGTAATCAGAGTCGTCTATTTATAGTACAGGTGTACGGGAGGTGTACAGGTGTGTGAAAGCTATATGGTCTAGAGCTTTGGCAAACGGGAATTGGAATCGGCGCTATATATATATATATATAGATATTTCTGTGTCTTGTAGTATCTTGAGCTCTCAGTGTTCCGTTGATGAAAATGCATGCTGGCTTACGACTTTGGCTACTAGATATTCCTCTAAATTCATATACATATATGGTATTATAATGCTTAGCTATGTACAACAGTTTCATAAACTATTAGATGCATGTTTGATATACTTTAAATTAATTTAAATAACTAGCTAACATTTTCCCTCAGTTTTTCATTGGGTTCGGAAAGAAAAACATAAACAGTTTAACACAAACCTTTCACTAGATATCTATATATGTGTGTGTGTGTGCATATGTATGTGTATTTCATGCATGCATTATATGTAGTTGTCTTTCATAATCCGTTTCCTTTAATGCTCTGCTCTCAACTACTCTACATTCGGTAGTTCCTTCAGCTATGCAAAACATTTTAAATACGGCCTGCCGCAATTTTATTTTTAAATACACATTAAATGCTTAATTTGTAATCTTGTGTGTTATTTTTAACATTTATTGCAATAATATATATATTTTTTAATTTTTAATTAATTATTATTATTTTTTTTTTAACATTTATCCCATTTATAATATAAATATTTTTTTATAATTATTTTTTGCTGCTTTTGAAGTTAAACTAAGCATAATCAGTATGTAAATAAGTCTTATGGTTTATATTTCTTTTCTCTTTTATTTTCTTGCTTTCCCGTAGTTGAAATTAAATTTGTTCGTTGAAAATCAAAAATGCTCGAAAAGTTCTTATTATTCTTGATTTCTTGTTCATGTTTGTTGTAAATAGTTACACTTGTGTATTTTATTTTTCATAAATTTTTGCTTTTGTTTTTCTTTTCTTTCACTTAGTTTGCAGTTTTTACTCTAATACTTGAATTTTTAACAATTTATAAATTGTTAAAGAAATGCTTGTTAGTTTTTGAAGTGGAGTGTGTGTGTTAGCCAAGTCTATAAGGATTTCTTGTATAATACTTTGGGTTTTACAACAGATTTTCGCCCTATATAGGATTTGCCATATTTAGCTTTATCTCTCTGTTTAGATTTTTCATAACAATTATGTTTGCCTTTATCGTATCGATTTTTGTTTTCATTTTGAAGATTTTACAACAGTTTTGTGCTTCTTAGTAGAAACTTTGCTCTAGTTTCTTCCATAGGGACTTACAACAAATATGTCTGTCTTCTATGTGGGGCCATCATGACCTTTTGAAGAGTTTTCAATTTTTAATCAACATTTTGCTTTTGTTTTTTTCCAATATTTATTTAATTTAAAAATGTAGTTTATGTGTCCTTAGACATTGATTTGGAAAGCTTCACGCTGCAGCTTCTGATTGGCACGCATTCGCGGCGACGTTTGTGTCTTCGCCTTGTCGTTGGCATCCGAGAAACGGGCCGGTGGATTGATGTGGTCCTGATAGTTTGGTGGATAGTTGGATATGCTAAACGTACAGGGTTCTAATTATGCATATAGCGGGAACATATCATATCAATTGCTCGGCGTTCGGCGTCTCGGCTTACCTAAATGTAGTCTCCTCGTTGTGGCTCGAGTAGCCGCTGGAGCTGCGCACGTGGCGCTTGCCGCTGGTGCCCGGCTTGCTGGACTTGCGGGCGGCGAAGGGGGGCTTCGATTTGCGGGTCATGCTGGTGGGCGTGGTCTCCGACGAGGAGGATGTCTCATCTTGAGTGTCTGCAAGGAAGCCAACGAGAAAGAGAGAGAGAGAGAGAGAGAGTGAGTTGTTGCACGCTGCGTATACGCAATATTCGATTATCGATGGCTTACCGCGTTGTGCGCGATAT
Source organism: Drosophila navojoa (assembly GCF_054131105.1). NCBI lineage: Eukaryota > Metazoa > Arthropoda > Insecta > Diptera > Drosophilidae > Drosophila > Drosophila navojoa. The sequence goes on along the minus strand of NC_142892.1, from coordinate 1,220,671 downwards.
TTGGCCGAGTTAAGAGCGCGGGCGGACACATCATTGTCGGACTCGGAGCCGAGTGTGTCATATTCTGTAATTGGTATGTGAAGCGTTAGGATTTTCCTAACTTCGGAATCTGTTGAACCTGGATTGTCCGATTCTAAAAAGTTTAATACAATGCGATGTTTCGTTTTTTGCGAATGAAGTGATTGAATGCGTATGTTAGTATTGAAGTTGATTAGAGCGTGAATAAAACATATATTCATATATGATATATCGAAATCAGGAGCAGAGAAATACATAGACAAATCATACGGGACTTGAATGCAACATGATATGAGATAAAAATAATGAGTAAATTTTGCTTAAATCTACATTTTAGGCAACGCAAATGGAGAGGATAATGATTTATATATAGACGTATATCGGTTGTATACCTTGACTCTCTGAGTGTGGATCGCGTAGACGGCCTACTTTTCGGCGCACCTTTGTATACTCTGGTTCCTTGGACTGTGAGAGGGAGTCAGAGATAGAGATAGAGATAGAGATAGAGATAGAGATAGAGATAGAGATAGAGATAGAGATAGAGATAGAGATAGAGATAGAGATAGAGATAGAGATAGAGATAGAGATAGAGATAGAGATAGAGATAGAGATAGAGATAGAGATAAGTAGAGATAAGAAGAGATGAGATAGGATCGAGATAAGTAGAGATAGAGATAGAGATCGAGATGAGAAAGATCGAGACTAGCGCTCGCGCTAGGCTAGAGCTAGCGCTAGAGCTAGAGCTTAGATGCGATGAGTGAGCTAGCGCTGCGATCGCGCTCGGCTAGCGATAGAGATCGCGCTGGATCGCGCTCCGCGCTCGCGCTCGGCTCGCTCGCGCTCGAGCTCGCGCTCGCGCTCGCGCTCGCGCTCGCGCTCAGCGCTCGCGCTCGGCTCCTGCGCTCGCGCTGCGGCTAGCCTCGAGCCTGCGCGGCAGAGACGAGAGCGGCTGTATTATGACACCTTCACCTACATCTCCTATGGGCTCAACCCGACTTACATGATAGCTCTCTGGCTTGACATCGTGGTAGACAAAGGAGCCGCGCACCGAGTGATACGGGCCGCTGTAGACGTTGCCGCTGTAGGAGCTCTCGCTGTACGTCTGCTTGTTCAGCTGGAACGTGGCGTAGGGGCAGATGTCCTCGATGTACTCGTTGCCCTCGGCCTTGCCAAAGCTGCCCGAGTCGTTGGAGTTGGAGCCGCGCGGCGCGGAGTTCGTGGGGTTGCAGCGCACAGCCAAGTACTGCTGGTCGCGATTCTGCTTGTTCTGCAGATTGGCCAGGGAGGGCGACTCCGACATGGAGGAGCTGGCCAGGCGCGCCTGGTTGCTCAGCTCTGCGGGCGAGCGAACTATTTAGACTAGGTGTGAGGTTTACTCGGAATACTTTACTCACTTCGCTTGCGCAGGAACAGCGCCGCCGCGATGAGCGCCAGCAGCATGAGCAGCGACACGCAGATGGGCAGCAGGAGCTTGAAATTCGCATAGAAGGGCAGATCGCTCAAGTGCGAGACGGGCGTCGAATGGTCGTTGTTGTAGAGGACTAGAGCGGGGAATGAGAACGGAAGTGAGTTGGGGGGAAATGCGATCAAGAGAAGAGACATCTGTGGGATATCTTACCGCCTTGGGGCGAGAGCGTCGTAAAGTTGTAGACCGCCGTCGTGGAGCCCGCATTGTTGTGGGCCGTCACCTTGAGCTGGTACTTGGTGCCCGGTACCAGGTCGCTGACCGTGTAGATGCGCTCGGTGGGCGGTATGTGGTTGGAGACGACGTTCCAGGTGGAGCGGCCGTAGACCCGCGACTCGATCATGAAGTAGAGTATGCCGCAGCCGCCGTCGCCCCAGGAGTCCAGCCAGCAGGTGACGCTCGTCGAGTTGTTGGTTATCATCTGCGAGTGCTTCGGCTGCACGGGCGAGTTGCCCTTGGTGTAGGAGTTGACGATGTCGCAGGGCAGCCCGGTGCCGATCTTGTTGTAGGCCGTTATGTACAGCTGGTAGCGCGTGCCGCACCACAGGTTGCTCAGCAGGTGCGAGTTGGTCTTGGCGTCCACCTGCAGCTCCTCCCAGTCGCCGTTGTCCCGCTTGTAGTTGATCACGTAGCCCAGGATGGGGCTGCCGCCGTGGCTGTTGTCCAGCCACTCCAGATGCAGGCTGTCCGTGTAGCTGTTCACCACCGTCAGGTTGGGCGCCTCCGGCGGCACCTTGACCACAATGCTGTACACGATCTCGTCCTTGCCCCAGGTGTTCTCCACGCTGCAGGTGTAGTTGCCCGCATCGCTAGCCTGGCACTCGCGCAAGTAGAGCGTCCCGTTCTTGGCTATGGTCTTCCTGGCGCTCGTCTCCATGTTGTGCCCGTCCTGCCGCCAGATGGTCACCGGCGCCGGCGCGCCCACCTTGCGGCAGGGCAGCTCCAGGTTCTCCTTCCAGGGCGTCACAATGCGCTGGCTGAACGAGACGATGCGCGCGGGCACCTTGTTGTTCGGCGGCACCGTCACCACCTGCGTCTTCTCGCCCTCGCCCATCTTGGTGGAGGCCGTCAGCCAGAACTGGTAGGTGGCCGACTCCTGCGTGCGCACCGTCTCGTGCATCTCCACGTACGGCCCGAGCAGCCGCTTGTGCGTGCCCTCCTCGCGACCGCCCTCCAGCATGGACATGTAGAAGGTGTAGCCAGTCTAGCCGGAGCGTGAGAGTGGGAGTGGGTTAATTTGGCTTGCTAATTGTGGGCGTGGCTACTTACAATGTCACCATTGGGCAGATCGGGCGGCAGCCAGGATACGATGATTTTGGTGCTCGACGCGGGTATCGCTTTGATGGCCTGCGGCGCCGATGGCACTGCAAAAATCATATAAATAAAAGCAATGGCGATGGCCGGAAAATGGGAGGAAAATGCGCTGCATGAAACTGTAAACGTGAGGCAAGCATTGGCTGTGTGTGTGTGTGGGAGTTTCTCAACTCCCACTGCCACATCCACATCCACTGCCCTCGCCCCGCCTCTGCCCCCGCCTCTGCATCGTTTCAGTTTTGCGTTCATTGAACCGCCGGCACTTACCATCCTCATGGGTGCGGCAATAAAATGGTTTGGTTTTCGTCCCGTCGCCCACTTTGGTGTAAGCCAAAACCCAAACCGTGTAGTTTGTGTATTTGCGCAGATTCTCAATGGTGACGTATTGATTTGTTGACTTGACAACCTCCGGCTCCGCTTCTGGATAAGAAAAATGACGACAATTAGCACTGATTGGAAATATGACGACGGCGAGCTGAGCAAGCACGAAGGGCAGCTAATTAAATTGAGTATACAACTATTGTCAAAGTGGGGGAAAGGGCTTGCAAATGGGGATAGAATGAGGGAGAGGGAGAGAAAGGGGAGTGAAAAGTATTTGGTTGAAATGCACATATGAAAGTCATTAATCAATAAATTTTGAGTAGCTCCAGGCAGGTGAATTGCATTCAAATTGTTGAAGGCAGATCAATTATAATATGGGAGCAGCCAGATATATAGTTGGTCTAGCATGAAATCATTAGTCAAAAGTTAAGGGGAATCAAATATAGCAAAATATAATCAATATTGCATATATATATGCATATATATGAATAGATCTAAATAACTTATATACATTATATTATATACAGAAGAATCCGGTTATAACGACTCCGCTTTAAGCGTCCAACCGTTTATGTCGACGAAAATTCGATGTCTTGGTTGGTCCCCATACAAACTTATATGAAAGGAACCTTCTGGTTAAAGCGTCCGCCGGGTATAGCGACGTAAAATCGTCGGTCCCTTGCGTGTCGCTATAACCGAAATCTACTGTATATAATATAATGTATATAAGTTATTTAGAGCTATAGGCGAATTTGAAGAAATTTAAAGAAAAAATATTTGCTTATTCTGTTATCAAACTATAATCAGACTTAAGAAACATGAAAAAATCAAAATTTAAAAATAACTTGTACGAATTTCAATTGAATATAGCAATATATATAGGCTTTATATATACAGTCGAGTTTCGCAAATTCCGATAATAAATGGCAAGGTAATCAGCTTTTTCGATTCACATAGAAATTGAAATTATCGAGAATTATCGAGAACAAATTTTTTTATAGATAGAATTTTTTGGATTTGTCGAGACTCCACTGTATATATGTATGTATGTATGTATGTATATATACTATATATACTATATACACATATAGTTTTCTCGCATTTTAACAGTTCTATTTTCAATTCGTAAGTGAGTTTCGGCTGGCATTCGGACTGTTCAGGTTAATGGGTTAATGGCTTTGCATAATTGCCTCGAAATGCTCAATCCCAATGCCGCTGAAGTAATTTGCGAGCCAAACAATTTGGCAACGAGGGACAGACATGCACACACACACGCAAACACACACACACACACACACGCAGAGAGCTGGTCTTACCGTAAAGCTCATCGACCGATATGTAAAACACTTTGTAGCCCTTGATTTTGCCATTTTGTCCGTCAATATCCGGCGGTGACCAGGTGATATAAATCGATGTGGAGCCAAGCACATCGCATTGCGGCGACGCTGGCGGGGATGAGGGCACTGCCAAAGAGAGGGAGAGAAAGAGAGAGTGAGAGGGAGTGTTTGCCGGCAGACGGCGCCAGCCCCAGTTTTTGTGCACCGGCAATTAACAAATCCAATCAAGGGGGGCGAGGAACCACCGGGGGACGCTTTGCACTTACCATCCTCCATTGTTTGCACAGCAATTTCCTTGCTGGGCGGCCCGCTGCCCTGGCTGGTGTAGGCCTGGACAATCACATGGTATTGGGTGAACTTGTTGAGATTGCTGAGCACCGTCTCGCCGCCAAAGTGGGAGCGCACCTCGACGGTCTTGAAGCTGAAGCCCTGGGTGGGATTCACCTCCTTGTCCTCGGGCGTGAGCGACATCTGGTAGCCCACATAGTAGCCCAGCAGGATGCCGTTCCAGTGCTCGCGCTCGGGCGCATCCCAGGTGACGGCGATCTCCGTCGAGCTCTTGGCCTCGGCTCGCACCTGCAGCGGCGGCCCCGACGGCACCTCCTCCAGCGTGGTCACCTGCACCACCTCCGAGAACTCGGAGGCGCCCAGCTTGTTCTCCGCCGACATGCGTATGTGGTAGGCCTTGGCCGGGCGCAGCTGCTGTATGTTGACCACTGTCTGGGCGCCGCTGATGTCAATGTGCTCCGCATTCTGCCAGATGTCTGTGAAGTGCGTGAAGCGTGAGCACAAGCTCTTGCCCTGGCCACACCCGCCCATCGCTGCCATCGCTTGCTCACCTGAGATTTGCTTGTAGTAGATGTGATACTGCTCGATGGGACTGTTGCCGGCGAACGGCTGGCTCCACGTCAGCTGCAGGCTGCGCGACTGCTGCGAGTTGATGCGCAGGTTCTTCGGCTGCTCCGGCACCTCCTGCACGATTAGCTGTATGGACATCTCGTCCTGTCGACCAAGAGTTAGAGTTCGAGTTGTTGTTGTTGTTAGTCAAACACACTCAGCACAGTCGGGCGGCCCAGCTAGTCTGGCCGGCTCATTCAAATTGCCATAAATTAGGGCTAACAACTGTTGCCAGTTGGCCGGCAATGAGTCGACATGTGCGGTGCGAGTGGGTGGGTGGGTGGTTGCCATTAGTGGGCGGAGAGCAAACTCGACTGGGCGAGAACTTATCGCACAGCTGTTGGCCACATCTCATGTAGAGTGCATGCAGTGCATGTGTGTGTGTGTGTGTGTGTGAATAGTTACTAGGGCTGGCTCTTACACATGATCAATCAGTGCCTTAGTCACAGCAGCAGCAAATTAAATTTATGAAAACCTTTGCGTAATCAATCATGTAGAGCTGTGAATGAGCTTTGGAGCAACTCCTGGAGGAGCTTTAAGGTTCACTCTATAGCATTACAGTTAGAATTCTATTATCAAAATGTATGCAAATGAAGTTTCAGCTGGAGCTGTTGACTGCTTGATGTAGCAATGATTGATGCCTGGAATCTAAGCTAATCTTAGATAAAATATGCAATCTATATAAACTCTTTGTTGTCTGAAGAGTAAGTGATTGACGACTCATCTAAGCTAACTTAAGCTTAAATTGCTAACTGATTGACTGCTTGATTGATGTCAATGAACTTCCATAAGATATGAGTTCAGTAGAATCCCTATAATCCGAAATGGCAAGGGCATCAGTTTTTTTTTTCGATTTATACAGAAATTCAAATTAAGGAGAATAATCGGGAACGAATTTCTTTTCGACTTATCGCAATTCTGGATTGAGTGGATTACAAATTATCGAGACTCGACTGTATTTATCATTTCAATCATTTTTATAAAGATAAGCCCAACTATTTAGATGTCAAGCAAAGCTGCCTGAATTATGACAAACCCACTAAAGCTTACCTTAGCTTACTAACCAGATAACCAGCTCTGGCTTTAACTAATCATAGTGATTATATATAAGTATATAAGTATAAGATTATATATAAGTATAAGATTATATATAAGTAGCTTTGCTAGGAGTGGGAATTTCCAGTTACAGACTGGCCTTTGCTTTGATTTTCACTCACCTTCATTCATAGCATAATGAAATTTGTGGCTGATGACATTTTGCTTGCACTCACTTATCACAGCTCTACCAACTAATTTGTCTACGACTTTGCGCATATATTCAGTTACCAGAAGAATTAAATACACACACACATTTGAATCTTCCAGCCCATTGTAAGGCCAAGCTGTTTACGAGCTATTTAAATGACTAACAAATGTAATCAAATATTCTAAGCGCAACATCAAGTGTTGCAAACTTTTGATTGCTTTTTATACGCGACCAGCCCTGGTTGTACATTATGCTGTGTATGTGTGCGTGTGTGTGTGGCACAAAAGTGTCAGCATGCACTTACCTGTCCAAATGCATTGTTGGCCTGACAGATATAAATGCCTGTATCCTGACGGTATGTGTGCGAAATGCCCAATTCGGAGACCATGCCATCGTCGAGCACTTGATCTCGTATTGTATAGCTGTGTGAGTGTGTGATTTATATGCAAGTAAATGCATTTAAGAGATACAAGATACACACACACATACATTCACACATACACACGTACGTTGGCATGCAAACGTTGGCGTTTGGCGAGATACGGATACGAGATACGTATACGTTTACGTTTACGTTAACAGATACAGATGCAGATGCAGATGCAGATGCACAGATACACAGATACACAGATGCAGATGCAGAGGCCGAGATACGAATACGTGTTTGCGCAACGTGAGCGACGCAATGCAATTTTATAACAATGTTTTTCACGTTGCAACAGTTGTTGTTGTTGTTGTTGTTGTTGTTGTTGTGTGTTGACAAAGACGAAGACGAACGAGGCCAACACACACGCACACACACGCACAGATGGCAGTCACGCGCGCATGTGTGTGTGTGTGTGTGTGTGCGTAAATAAATAAAACGCGTATTTGGTTTTCGGGCAGCAGTTCCAAAGTTGACAGCGTCGCATGGCAGGAGGCGGAACACACGAGGCCGTTTTATAGTTGAGCATAGCAAAAGAAGAAGAGAGAGAGAGGAGAGAGAGAGAGAGAGCCGGAAATACACATACATTAAAATACTTGCATAGGCACAAAAGTGGAAAACGCTTAAGCATTTAGTGGGCACTAAAATGGGCTAAAGCCCTTCCAAAACCTTCAGCTGAAAAACTTGATTACTTTTCGTTCGCTTCTCCGCTACCCCTCGACTATTAGAAACAACTTTTTTATCATCAGCTTCTTCCCCCTCCCCCCTGCCTGCCTGCAACATAACTGTTAAGCTGCCAAACGCATTGGCATTGGCTGCTGCGAAATTGAATTTGAAACCGTACGAAGAGTCATCCAGCTCCAGATTTGTTGCGCCCCGCCCACTGAGCCATTTGCACAGCTCGTTTAATTAAAAGCAATTTGCAGCTTTTGCCATCGACTTGCGAATTGATTCCCCAAACACTCAACACTCCGCGCCATGTGAATAGGGTTGAGCGGGTTCCAAGAACTACAATACATTTCTGAAAACTTGCTAGCATATAAACAAAATATTAAGTAAATTTGTTTAGAATCAAAAGCAGAGTTTATTAATAGATAATTCATAATGAAAAAATGCAAAAAATATTTTAGGACTTTAGATATATAAATAATGCTATAAATAAATAAAACAAATTTTAAAATAAATATTAAATATTGAATTAAAAAATAAACAAATGAAATGCAAATAAATAAATATTAATTTACCCCAATTAAAATTTTAAATATATAAATATTAAAAAAAAATATAAGCAAAATATTAAGCAAATTTGTTTAGAAACTAGCAAAAGCAGAGTTTATTAATAGATAACAAATAATGATAAAATAAACAAGAAACATTTTAGGGCTTTGAATATATAAATAATAACAAAAATGAAAACAAAATTTAATTAATTTTTAAAAATTAAATTAAATTAAATTTAATTTAATATTCAATAAAAAATGCAAATAAAATAAATGAAATGCAAATAAAAAATATTAATTTTGCTTAATTAAATATATTAAAAATGCAATAAATAAATAAAACAGTTTTTTTTTATTTTTTTTAAATAAAATATATATATTAAAAATTAAATTAAAAATACATAAATAAAATGCAAATTAAAAACTATAATTTTTTACTAACATAAGAAAAGGAACATACTCATTTTTTTGATTGACAAATAAAATAAAAAAAATATTATTTTACAATTTTTAGATGAATATTAAAAATGACTATTAAAAATAATAATAATAATAAAACTAAAATTTAAATATGAAATTATATATACTATATATAAAATACAATATATATTTTTTAAAGGAAGGTAACGATATGTGTATGTATATATAATCCTATTTACATTACAGCCTCTGCTGCTTGCTTAAATCCCCACAGAAAACAAATATCGAGCTGTGCCTATTGAAATGCCCTGCAGTGTAAGCGCAGGCAGACAAGCCACAGGCGAGACACAGATGCAGATTGGGAAGATTGCAGAGAAAGAGAGAGAGGGAGACGGCGGCAGACAGATAGACTTACCGTGAATCGAGCGACTCGTCAAGATATTGTTGCGTTGCCTGGATTTTCCATTTGAAGTCAATTGGATTGTCGCCCTGCACATTGCACTGCACATGCACCTGCTTGCCCTTGGCTACCGAGATTTGTTTCGTTTTCGTTGGAAAGTGGGCGGGCACTAAGGGAGGGCGTAGTGAGCGTCATTAATAGCTGTGGATGAAGCTGTGCATATTGCGCATACGCACCATTGACTTTGAGGAAAATCACTTTGCTGACACCGGAGCCAATGTTGTTCTTGGCCTCGCAGAGGAAGTGCCCCTGCGACTCCTTGCTGATCTTCTTGAAGTAGATGGTGCCATTGGGAAAGAGCTGCACGCTGGGCTCGTAGAGGAAGTCCTTGTACTCCCCGGGCGTCGGCCCAATCGCCTTCTTCCACGTTATCGTCGGCTTCGGATAGCCGGCGGACTGACAGTGCACGAGCACATCTGTGCCGGACTGTGCGCTCGAGTCCTTCGGCTCCAGTATCCACTTGGGCGGTACATTCACCGTCAGCGGCACCGTAAATCTCTCCGTGCCCGCCACGTTGCTGGCGATGCACGTGTAGTTGCCCGAGTGATCCGAGCTGATGTGCTCGATGACCAAGCTGGCCGAGTACTCGTCCAGGCGCCGGAACACCTCATTGCTGCAAGTCGTTGCATGTTATGAAATGTGAGTTCAGTAAAGGCCCTGCGACACGCGCTACACTCGGAGAAATCGGGAGGTCAAGCGGTTAATCAATGCATGTGGGAAAATGTTTAAGCCCAGTCTTAAAGAGGAGGAGATAGAGGATTATCAAAGGGATTGAGAATAACATTTTCTCCATAGTGACTCTGATACCACATAGCTAGAAGGCAAGGGAGTATTCCAGATAATTCCAGACTAAAGCAAGTCTTGTTTGCTTTTTGATATAATGGAAAATTCTCGCTGTTCCCTTTTCACATTGATTTCAACTTGAATTTCACATGCCTCCAGTTTCTGCGAGTGTATGTAGGCCTTGTTAACGCTTACCCGGTGCCTATGAGCGGCTTGCCATTGCGCTCCCAGCGAAAGCTGACCGGCAGGTCGCCCTCCAGGATCTGGCAGGATATGGCGGCCCGCATGCCCTCGCGCAACATATTCGTCATGGCCTGAATGGGCATGATTTTCGGTGGCACTGTAAAAATGGCAATGTATGCGTGTGTGTGTGTGTGTATGTGTGTGTGTGGCATAAACAGACATTGAGCATATCATTAAGCGAGCATCGAAAACAACAACAACAACAACAACAACAAAACCTAGCTCATAACAATTGCCAAGTTGGCTTAAGCACAAAAGCCATGCTGATTATCAAGCCGGGAAACGTGCTGGCTGGCTGGCTGGCTGGCTGTCGGTCTGTGTGGTTGGTGGGCGTGGCAGGCACATCAATGCGGCTTAGCAACAGCTGCCGCACTGATAACAGCTGCACACAGTAAATTATGAAGAGGAGCGAGAGATGCGCAGATAGCGACAGAGCCAGAAATAGTCGAGGCGAGGCGGAACGAGGCGAGGCGAGCCTAGCCGAGTTGAGTTGAGGCAGTGGCATAGACACTGGAGTCAATGACTTCATTGTGGCACGTCCCCCACGCTGCTGGGCCGTGCATGTGCATTAAAAAGTGCTGGCAGCTGGAAATAGTTGCTGCGGCTGTCGCTGCATAGTTTTGTTGCCAGTCTAATTGGAATAGTTTCATTGTAGTTGCTGCTGCTGCTGCTGCTGCTGTTGCTGTTGTTGTTGTTGTTGTTGTTGTTGTTGCAGCAACTTTCTAATTTGAATATTGGAACAGCAGCAGCTGAACCAAAAAAAAGAGCAGGAGCTGTATATTACGCATACGCCGCGTACTCACCCAACACTTGAATCTCCACATTGCGCCTGGATGTCTGCTTCTGCTTGTTTTGGGCCATGCACGTGTACGTGCCCGCATCCTCCAGCCGCTGCAGCTGCTCGATAATTAAGGTGCCATTGTTATAGGCGCGCTGTCGTCGATTTATGGGCAGCGTTTGCCCATCTTTGCATGCAAATAGAGTGAGAAAGGGAGAAAGAGAGAGAGAGAGAGAGAGAGAGAGAGCCGAATACATCCGGCAATTAATTGCGGACTATTTATAGTCTTTTATAATTTATTTGCATATCAATGAATTTTTTTAACCAAAAATGAAAGAAAATCGAGCGGGAAATGAAATTCGGATTGCGGATTCCATATGAAAATCTACCCAGGCTGAGTTTGGATATTCAACTATGGAGTTCAGTTCTTAGAGTCGACTCGATGTGAAAGAATATTCCATACGTGAACGGTGCTCGTTATATTCTCGTCATATTCCAGTGGGAAACATTCTCAATCGAATGCCTCAGCTGAAGCTCTCGAAAATACATGAACTATGCGAGGCCAAATTGGCTGCAGGACACAATTACTAACTAAAACTATGTGAAACGCGAAAGTTATGAAAGCTACATACATACACACATATATGCATGTATGTGTATATGTATATCCGGCAGCATGCACGAAAATAATTGCAGCATTTTTTCAGCGTGGCTCAAAACGTAGTTTTAATAATAATATTCATTGATATGCGCAATAACAAACATGGAAACTTTTAATACCAAACACGGGCCGTGAGGCAATGCAAACAAAGGCGAATGAAAAAAGCGAACGCAGATATATAGAGATATATATACATGCATATGTATGCATGTGTGTGTATAATATTGGCCAAAAATGGTATTAAAGTATTGGATTTTATGGCTGTCGAGCGAGACAGCAAGCAGCTCGATAATATACATATGAAACGGGCAGAGGGGAAGGAGGAAGGGGAATGGCAATGGGGAGGGTATGAAAATAAATAAATGTATATATATATTTGTATTACTTACCGCGCTCCCAGTGTATTTTATCGATGGGATAACCAGCCACAGGACATTTAACAATCAAATCAGAGCCAGAGATTCCCGTTATTTTTGGCATTTCACGTATATAAGGCAGCCCATAGATGTTCACTTTGGCGCTATGCGAGACCCTGCGGCGATATAAAAAACATGCACGAGTCATAACTAACATTTAAGAGCAGAGCCAAAACAAAGCAGAGCAAAAAAAAAAAATACAAACAAACAGTTTGTGTGTGTGTATGTTGGTGTACAGCTGTACAGCTATACAGCTATACAGTTGCTGCAGCTAAAGAGCCTGACTCGGCAAATTGTTTGAATTTTATGTCGCCTCTGCCTGCAAACAATGCGATTCCATTGTTCGTATACCCCATATACCTACGCTAGAGTCAGACTGCGTGGCATATGTCAGATATGAACTCTGTGGGTAGGGCATATGTGGGCAAAGGATATTAATAGGCGAGTATCTTCAAATCTCTGACCTCTCTATGCGATTCTCATTTATAGTTAAGAATATTCCTAAATAGATATATATATATGTATATGACCATCATCATATTTTCATTGAATTTCGATTCTAGGTTAACTCATCTTCCAGTAAAACCTCTCTATGCGATTCTCTTGCAGTGAACTAAGTTTTCATTCAAAAAATCCTTTTTACAGGGCATCTAGCAGTCGTTCACATAGCCATCAGCTATCTTTTATTTCTAGTTTTTACTATGGTATGCAACAATTAAATTTATGATTTAGCAGAGAAATGTTTTTTTATACTCCTATCAGAAAGCACAGATTGCTGAAAGCACATATGTGTGTGTGCTTGTGTGTGTGTGTGTGTGTGTGTGTGTTTGTGTGCATTTTATTTATGGAACTAGAGCCACTCACTTGCCAATCGCATTCTGCGCCGTGCAGGTATACTCGCCGCCGTCCTCCTCCTTGACGTTTGAAATATTCACATGGCTGATGACATCGTCGTGGATGGTAACATATTGACCCACTAAAAAGCGAGAGCTGTCTGGTATCTGGCGTGTCGGATAGAGAGAAGGAAAATGTCGTATATTTGGTTGAGAGAAAAGGGCAATTAGATAAAATATATATATATATAGTCGACGGGCAAAGTGCGAAGGCGAAACTAGGGAAAAGCTCTGAAGATACTCTATAAAAAATTCATGTAAATCGAATTGATTGAAATTGCATAAAATTTACACTGCGCTTAAGTGTGGAGCAAGCGAAAGAGAGAGAAAGAGTGGGAGAGAAAGAGAGGCGGCTAGTGCATGGCGGGGGCTGTGTGGGCAGGGCTCACTGTGGCTGTAGCTGTAGCGCAAGAAAATGGAAATTTATGCAAATAAACGAAACAAATCCTTGAAAATGCGCCATGGCACATGCCAAGAACTACAGAGCTCGGCGCAGCGCAGCGTAGCGAAAGGAGAAACGAAAGAAAAATAAAGGGAAAATCAAGTGTGGGCAAAGCAAAGCAAAGCATAGCAAAAGCCACGGGGCATGCCAAGCATGACCAAGCTAAATTTTTAGGGTAGAGCTTTACTAAAATGTGCAAGCAGAAGAAGAAGAAGAAGAAGCAGAGGAGGTGGTAGAGGGGGAGCAGGAGGTGGATGAGGAGCAGGAGCAGGAGCAGGAGAGAGGCTGCACCGCTTTTCGTAAACATTTATGCATATTCTGGTATGGGTGTGCGAGTGTGTGTGTGTGTGTGTATGCCTGTGTGTGTGTGTGGCATAAGCAACTCCATCTTCATCAACGTGCATGTGACGATAGCTGCGGAAACGGAAACGCTGCCTGCATTTCCGCTGCTGCTGCGACTGCGACTACGGCTGATGCTGCTAAGTAAGTGTGCTCAGCACGTGTGTGAACTTTAGATGGAACCCTCTCATCCACTCGCCCTCACTCCCACTCCCACTCCCACTCCCACCCTCACCCTTTGAAGAAAGCCAAACTGTGTGGGCCATACTTACCGGAAATCCGTCCAAAGACCATGTAAATTGCGGCAGTGGATTTCCGGTGGCAACGCATTTCAATGATACCGTCGGACCCGGCTGCAGTGTTTGCTCCGAGAACCAATAAAGCAGTTCCGGCGAAGCATCTAAAATTGTCAGAGATAAAGATTGAGATTCGGTTTAGTGCGTACGGCGTATAAGGCAGGGGCTCGCATGTGTGGGGCTGAATGTGGCTGTGGGTGTGTGTGTGTGTGTGTGTGGGCGTGTATTCGCGTGTATCTGTGTGTGCTTTTTAGTTGGGCTCAGCTTAAGCCTTATATGCGTACATGCGGGGCTATGCGCATAGCTGCTTTAAGAGTACTCCATTAATTAGCGTCTGCTCAGGTGTGCACAGCTGTGTGTGTGAGAGTGTGATAGTGTGTGTGTGTGCATTAGAGAGTAACTTATTGGCAAATGCCTGAATGGTTTGCGTATCTATTGGTAGAGCATGTTCGAGTGAGATATTAACTTAAAGCACGAGTGGCTTGTTTTTAAAATATTAGCAGCTGTTATATGTATAAAGGGCTAATCAAATGAGAGCTACAGTAAAAGAAGATGTTAGAGGGTAAAAGTGAGTTAAGATAGGTCAAGTTGTTGATTTTAGTTATCATCTAAGCCATTTTCCATATATTATATATATAGTTAAATGTTGTGCTGGCAGCCAAAGGCTCTCTGCTGATAATCGCTTGAGTTGCTTAAGGTAGAATATAGTTTTCTGGGTCTATATGGCTATGGTCTATGGCTATATTTTCTTGTTCCTGCTCTTATCTCAGTGTGAATATTGAGTTAACAACAAAAATCTTGTGCCAACTCTTTGAATACTGAAAACATGCCTAACGAACGCCCTAAGTACTGAGGTCATAAAGAAAATAATAGTCTATGTACATTAAGAAGCAAATCCTAAATATTTTTGCATTTTTTCAATAATTTTTACATTCTCCTATAGACAACTCCAAAATAACCTATGATGAGAGGGCAACTCTCTTTAGATATTTCCATTGTTAGATCTTCTCAATATCTTAAGCCATGCCTCACATATAGCTCTCCCAAATAACATCACTCTATATGTATTTACTTTAAAGAAATAACCAACTGGCTTAGCCTGAGCTGCTCACTGCGAGCTTCATCTGTCAATTGCATTTATATATGTTTCTTACAGCTATATGTATATATTTTCAGATTTTCCGCTAGCTGATTTCAAGAGCATCCATGCCGTTGTCATCTACCATCTTCCATCTACCATCGCCCATACATCTATTCCTTTTCCATTTCTATTTCTTTGCTGCTGCATATTTGCTAGCAATCAAAATCAGATTTGTAAAAATGCTTTTCGCAACGTTCTTCTGTGCGCTTTGACCTAAGAGCGCGGCGGAAAATGCATTTGACAAGCGAGCAAATGTTATCCAGCTGATGAAAATTGTATCAATTTCCGCTCCAAAAGACGACGACGACGACGACGGCGACGGCGACGTTGCGAGAATATTTCGGGCGTTAGCGCTGACATTGCCAGTTATAAGCTGCCATATTTATTTGCAGTCAGCCACCACACACACACACACACACACACACACAGACACCCGCACACACTTGTAGCGTCGGTTGACACAATTGCTGCCATATCCGGCTGCTTAATGGCTCTGCGCTGGAAGCTAGCGCCATTTTGTGGTGGGGCAGCAGCAGCTTTTAACACCACAGCGCTATGTGTATGTGTGTGTGTGTGTGTGTGCGTGTGTAAGCATGCCAATAATATATCGAAATCAATTTCCGCTTGTGCCTAAAAGCAAATCAGAAATGTTGCCAAAGCCGCCGAAAGTGACAAAGCGCGAATGTGAGCTAGCTCTGAGCTCTGTCTAGCTGAGTGTCTGTGTGTGTGTGTGTCAGTGTGTTAGTGTGCGAGTTTATGTGTGTGAGTGTGTGAGTATGTATTTGGTCCCTAGGCAGCTGAATCTCAGAGTGTGCTGGGCTCTAGGCGCAGCGAAGCGAGCGTCGAATGATAGAGATGCGCACACTTTTAGCTGTCACTGTGACTGGAGCATATGACAAACTGTGCCTGTGACTTTAGTTAATAATGCTACTGGTAAAAGAAGTAGCTGACAAGCAAGTGTTCATTTAACATTAACTATCACAGTCACTGTTTTGATGAGAACTGTGACTTTTTCTAAAAAAGCTCGAGTAATATCACAGCTGTAATAAATCATAGCACAGCTGTCTCTTCATATACGAATGTATATTCCCATTATGCTGTCTTCCTCTTCATCATATTCACAGTGCGAACTGTGACTTACAAAAAACAGTGACACGCTGTGAACTGTGACTTCAATAAAGTCTGCTAAGGGCAAAAGAGATGTGTGACTCGCAATATTTCACGGCTTAACTGTGACTCTTCACTTGATACTACCCACCAACAGTCGCTGTTTACATAAAAACTGTGACTTTTGTGAACAAGTCACGGCTAATAGCACTACAGTTCTTTTTAGTACTCCAACTGCGTCTATTCACGGCTCAACTGTGACTCTTCACTTGATACTACCCCCCAACAGTCGTTGTTTACATAAAAAATGTGACTTTTGTGAACAAGTCACGGCTGATATCACTACTGTTCCTTTTGGTACCCCAACTCCATCTGTACACCCAACTCTTATCGCCCTCAATCACTCTTCACATTCCCATTCACATGCCCCTTTGTGTAACGTTATCGCCGAGAAGAATGTCGCAACACTGGTGGCTAGAATATTAGTGCTGGTAATAAAATTAAGTTGTCAGGCTGCGTTTTATGGCTGGCTCTAGCGTCGTTGTTGTTGCTTTTCATTGTTGTTGCTATTGTTGTTGCAAAGTGCCAGCAATTTGCTAAATTAGAAATTAATGAAATGCAATTATGACAAACATTTATTTGTGCGGTTTTTGCGGTCATCAAGCGACGGAAATTTCGCTTTTGATTTGCTGTGTGACTGTGTGAGTGTGTATGTGAGTGTGTGTGTGTGTGAGCGTGTGTGTGTGCCCATTAATGGTCATCAGAGCATTAATTTATGACACACCGAAATTGGAGCTATGGTTAAATAGACAATGATATTACTAATACGCCCCGGCTTACCGCCCAATTGGAGCTCAGCTGTCGATTGGATTTGCTCCCACTCGTTGGAGACGAAGCACTGATACATGCCCGGATCGTCCTTTTGCACCTTCTTAATGATCAGACGCGCTGGGTCCGTTAATATCTGCAGAGATGCGATATATGTATGTATGTATAGTGGAAGAGGCAGATGGTTATGGCTGGGCTGTGCTGCGGCACTCACCTCGACGCGATTGTCGCGCAATATTGGCTTGCCATCGTGCAGCCAGTTGACATCGTGCACCGGATGGCCAGAGACAATGCATTGGAATTGTGCATCCTTGTCGACGTCCACGGTCTGCACCTGCGGCTGCAGGTGTGCGGTCAAGGGAGCTATGATATATACATACATATATAGGGTATAGGCTGATACACACACACACACACACACACGCAGCTACATACCTGTCACAGTGAGAGACACCTGGATGGTCTCCTCGCCAGCTGTGTTATTGACCCAGCACAGATATTTGCCGCTGTCCTCGAGACGCGCCTGCAATGGCAATGCCATAAATCAATGGCAATCACAATATTTGCTTTTCATTTACAACCAAAGAGGGAGGGAGAAAGAGAGAGTAGGGGAGAGGGAGCTGGACATACCTTGGTTATTTTGAGCAGACCCGCGGATACAATCGTGATGCGTTCGCTCAACTGCAGCGGCAGCAGCTGTTCGTTCTCCTCCTTGAACCAGCTGAAAAGCGAGAGAGGTAGATAGTGAGAGAGAGAGAGAGAGAGAGAGAGAGAGAGAGGGAGAGCGGGAGAGCATTAAGCTAACGAGCCAAACAAAAGCTTAACAATTACAGCTCTTTCTTTATTTGATTAAACTTAAATATTCGT
The DNA here is from genome assembly GCF_054131105.1 of Drosophila navojoa. NCBI lineage: Eukaryota > Metazoa > Arthropoda > Insecta > Diptera > Drosophilidae > Drosophila > Drosophila navojoa. The sequence goes on along the minus strand of NC_142892.1, from coordinate 1,202,755 downwards.
TCATTGTGCGTTGTTTCTGCTGTCTTCATCAGGGTTAATATGTCGATTGCATTAACAATAAACGACTTCTGTATGCCACTGCGACCCCCATGATTGCCGCTTGTTGAGCGCAAAAAAAAAAAATAAAATGAAAATGCAGCTCGAAAATGCGTTCAATAATGTTCAATTGCATTGCAAAATGATTACCGCACTTCAATGTGCAAGAGGGGGAGGGATTAAAGGGGAGAGGGTAAGTTTGGAGAAGGCAGTGGTAGAGGCAGAGATGGAGGTAGAGGCGATGGTAGGGGCTGAGAGTCAGAGATAGAGATGGAAGTAAAGGCAACGGTAGAGGCAGAGAGTAGTGCGATAGGGGCATGCAGGAGTTGCAGTCTGAGTGGATTGTGGGGCTTGAGAGATAGAGGCAGTATAGGAGTCAGATAGGGCGATAGAGAAAGCTGCATATGGCAGCTATATTTTTATTTGGAATGCCAGCTTTTATTAGCTAAGCTAATTATATTTCCTCTCTTTGACTTAATTTCAAATTTCTCTCAAACATTTCATGCCCAAAATTGTTTTCAGTTGTTTATTGCGCAATTGTAAAAAAATGTTATTAAATATTCGCTAATTAGCTCCATCGACTGCTTTTCTACAACTTTTGTGCACCTGTACCACCTGACAAGGTAAGTCGAAAAGGAAAACAAAGTTTGCTGAAGTGTCTCGAAAGGTTTTCTGAGAAGTTAAAGTTGCATTTTCTCAGCTTGAAAACATTTTAAAAGAGAAATGAAAATAATAAAAATTTGTTAAAAAGCCAACTTGCATGCTGAGATTTCGCTGAAAGTTTTCCGACCTCCCTTGGTCAGCGCACTAGATCATGCCAGCCTCTGATACGAATACTTTTATTCCAATAATTATACAGAAATTCTATGATCCACATTCCACATCTAGCAATGCTGCGCTTGGCAAGAGCCAATATATCCATTTATATTTATATGTATGTATTTATATATGAATAGCTTTAATTTCCTTTTTACACAGCATTGATATTGATCTTCATTTGCATGTTTTCATTTACAGATTTACGCATCTGCAATTGCTGCAGCTGCGAGGGAAGTCCCAGGGCCTTGCCGCGTTTCGCAATTAAAGAGCATTTCCTCTTCGTTGCACGTGGCTGTGGCAGCATCAATTCGAATTCATATTTTTGCAATTTATTTATGTGAGTATAAAAATACGCATTCACGAAAGTGAAATGAGTATATTGGTTTTGAGCAACTGTCTTTTCTTACGAGCTTAATGCTCGCTTAAATGAATATAGATTTATTATTAACAATATTTATTTTTATTTTATATTTTTCAGGAGAGTTTTCTTTCGCTTTAAGCTAAAAGCAGAGTAAATTCAAGCTTCACTATTCATCATGCGTCGTCAGAGGTAAGTGTTATCTATACCAAGTCGTACATTATATTCTAAAATATCTCTTATGTTTTCAGATTAAAGCGCCTCCTCAGCTAAGTGTGTGGGACAACAGCATCCTCGATGGGATAGTATTAAATATTAACTTAAGATAGTATTAAGTCGCCCTAGCATCATATAATTTAAGAGATATGTATACACATGTGTATAAATAAATGTAAATGATTAACATAATAAATGATTAATATAATATATAAATAAATGTAGATTTAGATCAGCAAAAACTGTTTTAATTTGAAAATCAATAAAGAATTTTAATCTAAAAATATACAAACTGTTTTTTTTATTTAAAAGGGTTTCCTTACTGGGAATTAATATTCAAAAATCAACGGCTAAAAAATGTGCCCCAAATAAAAATTATTGTTGCATAAATTAGGGAGACTCTTACTGTGGCGGCTGGCATCAAAATTTGAGCGGTTAATTTAAAAAGCAACAGGCAAACAGAAATGAGTAGCAGAATGAGGAGCTAAAATGTTATTTAACATAATAATGTTAAATAACATTTTAGCTCCTCATTCTGCTACTCATTTCTGTTTGCCTGTTGCTTTTGAATAACCCGCTCAAATTTTGATCCCAACCGCCGCAGTAAAACTCTCCCTAATTTATGCAACAATAATTTTTATTTGGGGCACATTTTTTAGCCGTTGATTTTTGAATATTAATTATTATACTCTGTTAAATAACAGCATGGTAATCCTGCACTGTTAAGGTTCTGTTAAGGAACATTTTGCACCCTACTTGTCGTTTCTGTGCGCCTGGTACTTCAGCAAAATAGCTGTAGAAATTCTGGAAGTACCAGGCGAACAGAAATGAGTAGAAGGGTGCAAAATGCTAGTTAACAGTGTACTACTGCTCGCTCACTGTTGTATAACATAATCAACACTCTCAAAGAGCAGGGCGTTACAGTGCACTTTTAACTTTGAATTTGATCGTTTGAGAGAAGTAGGGAGCCTACTTCTGATTTCTGTTCGCCTGTTACTAAACCAAAATTTTCGTTAAATTTTAGCTCTCAGCGGCAGCAACAGCTGATCGTTGTAGAGATAAAAGAAAAAGGCGTGGCTGATAGGCAAAACATGCACATTTTTTGGGCGTGGCAAAGCGGGAAAAATTGCATTTTCTACAATGAGCTGGAGGCTCTAGACTTGGCGAATAAATTGCTGAGAGCATTCAATGTATGTATGCCAATGGGAGCGTGACAAGTCATTTGCCGACTTATCACGCCCCCAATTGGGCGCTGAATGAGTATTCTGCAGTCGGTGACGCCCGGCTGCCACGTTGTTGCTTGTTTATATTTCATTTTAATATCAATTGCGAGAATCAACAGTGCAACGCGCGTGCCATAATCTGCTTGATGTTGCAAGGACGCATGCCACATGACTCGTGCTGCCTGCTGCCCGCTGCCCGATTCCTGCCCCCGTTGCAGCCATGCAAATGCTGTTGCATTTTTAATCAAATTATTGATTTTAATTTGGCTTTAATTGCACTCGAGTGCGCAGCGCATCTTGTGGCATGTTGCAAGTGGCGGCGCGGCACGTTGCCGGCTGCATATGCCTGCCTCCTGCTCGCTTAATTAAAAATCATGGCTCAAGTACGTCAGCAGAGGCGAGAAATCATCGCAATATAAAATCATATTCTGCATTTCTATGTGGCAATAGTTGAGGACGCGAACCGCAACGGCAGCTTGCCACATGCCAAATGTTTTAACATTTATGAGCAGCGTCAAGCACCGGGACACCCAGGATACGGATGTTGCAGCAAAACAACAGCAGCAGCAGCATCAGCAACAGCAACAACAGCAACAGCAACCGCAGAGCACAAAACAAAAGTCGACGCTGTTGTCGCCTCGTTGGCTGCCAAAATGGTTGTTGTTGCCGCTTGATGTTGTTGTCGTCTTGGTCTTGGTCGTTGCTCCGCGGGGCGACATCAAATAACAAACAAAGCAAGCAACCGCAAAGGCATCCCTTGACATGCCGAAGACGTGATACACTTTGAGTTGAAAGCATTCGAAGTATTCAAGTTTCACTTTTCACTCTCTAAAAGCCAAAGGAGTAAGAGTAGATATATATAGGAATATAATGTCAATAGAGCTATAGATCTCGTTAGATACTGCAGGCAGAGCTATTGAAATGGATCTAGGTCTGAGTCATCATTAAATTTCCACTTAAAGCTGAGAGATCTCAGCTCGCTTAACTTTTCCTTCCGCTTTAGTTGTTGTTTCTTAGAAGAAACTGTTCCTGACTGTATCTCTAGGCTGTTTTGTGTCTCTAGGCTGCGCACTCTACCAAGACTAGCTGACATAATGCACAGCAGAGGGTATTCTATTGGGTCTGTGTCAGGAGCGCCTACAGGGACATACTCCTGTGCTCATTCTTCACTTGAGAAGTATACTGAACTATACACATACTGCCTCTGAACAGTATACTGACTCATATTCTCTATGATAAGGCGTGCTCATCTCCTGATATGTACTCTTCCTGACACTCTCAGTTTATCTGCAGCAAGTCACAGACATCAGCGTTGCTGATGGGAATGAAAAGAAACATGTTTCATCGGGTTAGTGAATACGCTCTGAAATATCTGTATATGAAGAGCTGAAGGAATAGCCTAAAATCATTTGTAGGGAGTTTCCTATACCATATGAATATGTACATATTAATATACAATAGTAAATATACAGCATATTCATATAGTTAAGGTCTTTGACTGCGTTACCAATCAATCCAAAGGAGCGGCCTTTGTAGTTGAGTGAATTGTCAATATGATCTCAGCTCCTGTCAAGTTCTCCATTCATGTCATTTATAGTCAGTAGTAAGAGTATATATACATAGATGTATATGTACATATATATATATCTTTCTTCTATGCCCGCCAAGTCGAATGTCAGAGTCCAACTACCCATAGCTGGGCTATGCAGCAGTTCCGGAGTGCAACAGCAGCAGCAGAGGCAGAGAGAGCAGCAGCAGCAGTGGCAGCAGCAGGAGAAGAGGGAGCAGCGGCAGCAGCAGCAGAGGCAAAGGGAGCAGCAGCAGCAGCAGCAGCAGCAACAGAGGCAGCAGCAGCAGGGGCAGCAGCAGAGGCAGTAGCAGAGGCAGCAGTGGTAGTGGCAGCAGCAGCAGCAACAGAGGCAGCAGCAGCAGCAGCAGCAGAGGCAGCAGCAGCAGGGGCAGCAGCAGCAGCAGCGCATAGCGTAGCGTTGCTTGTCGCCATGCTTTATTCATGCAGCTGCACGAAGGACAAGCGCAGCTACAATGACCCATTATCCTGCTACATTGCATCCTTGCGGCCAGCCGTAAAAAGCAATGCATGTTTTAGCAGGCAGCAGCACGCTGCCACGACGCTGACGCTGACGAGCATGATGAGCCAAGTGGTCGAGTGGCAAGTGCTGTCCTGTCCTTTCCTGCTCTGCGCTTGTGTGTGTCCTGTGTGTATCCTGTGTGCGGCTCGGCGATTACCTTTGACGAGCGCTGCTCTTCAGCTTGAGCGGCGGCCGTTCAGCAAGCAATTTGCCATTTCGGCCCATAAACGCGGCTCATTTGATTGATTTGCGCTTGACACGAGAATAAAAGCGAGCACACATCAAATGTTGAAAAACTTTGAATTGGCCCCAGGGAAATCTACATAACGCGACAGTCCAGGAGTCGAGGAGTCCTGGAGTCAAGGAGTCTAGGAGTCCAGGAGTCTCCTGTCGTCTTGGAAGATAAACGAGCGCTGCTTGAGCCGTGTTTTTGTGCCAAGACATTCAAGTGCCCCAATAAACAATATTTGATGCATAGTGTCAAAAGTCAAGCGAGACAGGTGCCAGCAGCTGAGGCTGGCAGCAGGCAGGAGCAGGTGAATGGAGCTGGCAGCAGACTTGAACCGTTTTATAAGCAACTACATTTTCAATAAAGAGATTGCCAGACGAAGAATATGTATATTTGTGTTTGAGCTAGCGCTGTGAGGGCTGACAATAGGTGAGATTAAATATAAGCTTATTTAAAATAATATAACCTAATCAAATATTTATTTATTTATAAGAGACTAAGACTAAGGCCTTCGGCTTAGAGCTAATAGAATATAAATAAATATATATAAGCGTATTTAATATAAAATTAATATAAAATGTAATAAAAATAATATTGTATTTATTTAGTGTAATCAATAAAAATATAATATTTATGCAAATTGAGAGTTTCAACTATATAAATCATATCATCATCATATCTATCATTTTGTGTAAATGGAAAGGGAGTTTTTAAGCTATTCAGTTGAGCTCCTATAACTCGATTTCATTTACAGAATAGATTGAACTTTATTTGAAATTAAATATATACATATATACAGCTGCGAAAAATAAAAAAGCAGCACTTACTTATGCAAAGTCTAAGAAGTTCTTCTATATTTATTTATCAATATATTGATCTACTTATTTTTTTTATAAAAGGAGAAAACAATGAATTATTCCAACAAATAAAAATTTGCAAAAAAATATCTAAAGATTTTATATATTTAAAAAAATTCTCAGAAAGTCGAAAATATGCAATTGGTGCCATTTCAATTATGGCAGCAGTATATATACACATACATGTATATAAAACATATATACATATATCTAAAACATGACTTACTCTTTACCTACGCTGAATATGGAAAACATAAATATTCCACATGTAAATATATATCGCTTTAGTATCTTCCCATATCTAAATTCATCTATCTGGGCTCACTTTTATTAGCACATTTCTTTTATAGGCCCCACCAAGACATATTGAAAGCTATCTACATCATTTTTTTCTTTTGTATGAAAATGCAAAGCCCTTAACAATTTCCAAACTACATTTTACAGTCCATATGCAATATATACGAAGCATTTCCCAAGCCTAGCAATCTGTGACATGACATGTCAATAAATATCTGCTGCTTGTCTTAACTATCTATAACATTGCACACACACACACACACACACACACACACACACATACATACACACCGGCATTTCGTGTGAGCTTTCAAATTTGCTCAACATTTTTACAACTCAATTTTTTATTGTTTCGTCACATTTTTTTTATCGAGCTAAATATTTCACATTGTCATAAAATGCGCGAACCGCGAGCTGCGCTGCCCCCAGCAGTCTACCAAAAAAGGGCTGTGTGCGTGTGTGTGTGGGCTGTACTCACCGATAGGTCGGCACTGGATGTCCTTGAGCAATGCAGGGCAACGTTGTTTGGCCATTAAGGACGACATGCCGCATCGAATGCTTCTCGACGTTAATGCGCGGCTGTACCATGCCCTTGGGCTCGGTTACGATAATGCGGCCGGGATATGTTGAAATTTGTATTTCACCTGCAAAGAGCAACAAGAAAGCGACAGGTGAGAGCCTAAGCACACGAAACAATTTACACAACTGGCAGCTGCTTGGGAAATTGATGGACGCACATATAAATACACGTGTGTATGTGTGTGCGTGTGTGTGTGCGTGTGTGTATCAAATGTGTGTTTTTAATTAATTAAAAGTAAATGAAAGCAATCAAGTTGATGGCCTGCGCCACAGGAGGTCAGCTGCAAGGCCGGAAGCTGCGCGTCGACAGCAGCAGGAAACACCTCAACTGCTTTATTATGCATGCGCATTATAATACCCTCTCCCTGGGGGCTACGCTGCCAGAGAGGCGTTCGCTGCGGCGACTCTTGCCTACCATTTTTCTCATATAGATGAGAAACTGTTATAGAGTTTAAAGAGATTTAAAAGAGGAGCTTCACCTATACATCTTATACTTTTCATATCGCTTACGATATATATCCTTTGCTTACTCTCACTATAATACCCTCTCTCTGGAGACTACCCTTACCTATATATATAGATGACAACATATAGATGACAACAGCTTATAGAGTTTAAAGAGATTTAAAAGAGGAGCTCTACCTGTACATCTTATCCTTTTCATATCATTTGCCAGCATACGATATATATCCTCTGCTCACGCTCAACATGCCTGAGTATTTGGCATTGAACTCTTCTGCTATGCATTTATATTGGCTTTATTTTATGTTGACTTGTTGTTGTTTTTTATTTATTTTCCTTTTATAGCCCACGCTCTTTGACCTTCGCGGCCTTCAATGGCTGCTGCTCTATATCATGTTGTCCCATTCGTTTCCATTTGTGTGCCAAGTCCAAAATGACATCTAATCCAGCAGCTCGTTCAGTGGGCCATTTGGCCAAGCGAAATGTGTTTCGAATGGTCTAGCTCTCTATCTATCTCTCTTTATACTTATATCTATGGCTATTGTGCTCTCTCTCTCTCTCTCTAGTTCTCTCCCACTCGATGTACAACTTGGCAATTTAATTTATAATTTCGCTCGAACATCATCATCATCATCATCAGGTATAACCCTTCGGCTCTTCATCCGCTCTCACCCGCCCGTTCGTCCGCTCCTCTTCCTCTTCCTCTTCAGCTCCATTGCTCCATTGTGCATTAGCAGTTGTATTATTGTTAGCCGCCATTGTTGTGCCCGTTATTGTGCAAAATAAATGGATTTTTGGTTTAAATTGTAATTATGCGCTGCCAGCGCACAGACAGACACGCCCACCGCCCACCGCCCTTCGCGCACAGCCCGCAGTCCACGCCTAGGCCAAACAAAAACTGTTGCCTACTTTTGTGCGCGCCAGGTAAAGCCAGCGCTTCAACTGAGCGCATCGCATGTTTGTGCATGTGTGTGTGTGTGCATGTGTGTGTGTGTGCTTGTTAAATGAATTAGTTATGACCAACTATGCTGGCCAACAGCCAGCAGCCAGAACTGTTTCATGTTACACTTTTAATGAGTGCACTCTAAGCAGTTTTTAATGTCCGACAGCCAACATGTGTGTGTGTGTGTGTGTGTCGATGTGTGCGTATATGTGTGTTCTGCACTTATATGAGCATTGTTTAGCCTTGATTGTGCGAAATGCACTAGTAATTAATATGCGCTGGCTTATACACACCCACACACACACACACACACACACACACGCACACACTAAAGTGCGGCTGCGGCTTTAGCGGTTTTCCAATCAAAACTTAAAGCCAATTTGAGCTGCTGTATAGCGGATTCTAAATTAATTACATACATTTTTAATTAGAGTGCTTAAGAAATCTTAAGAACACATAAAGAGAAAGAGAGAGAGAGAGAGAGAGAGGGAGAGTTTAAGCTTAGTTGCGGAAAAAAGGAAACCAAAACTCAACTTGTGGAAACTTTTTGCAAAGGCGAATACAAAAGGAAGGCAAAGTCAGAGAGAGAGAGAGAGAGGCAGAGAGAGAGAGAGAGTGGGAGAGAGTGAGGAGCGAACGGACGTCGATTGGCTTGGGCTCTGCGTATTGTCGGGCATAAACTTTTATCGTATTGATTGATGATGTGTAATACGCGCACAAAGGCTAATAGAAATTCAGCTTAAGCGCATTTTCACACACAATAAACTTCAAATAAGCAGCAGCACCAGATATTTGCCAGACAACACAGTCAGAAAGGGATCTACATGGGTTCAATTGACTATAGCAATACTCTCTCTCCCTCTGTCTCCCTCTCTCTCTACCTCTCCCTCTCCCATCTTTGCCCTTTGCTTGCGATTGAATGTCACACGTCATAAATTATGCACGACTAAACTGAAATTGACTTGGACAACGGCTATAAAATACAAAACTTCAGATTTACACACATACACACACGCACACATACATAAATAATAACAAATTGCTTTTGCTTGATAATAAACTTTGCTTAGAGCGATTCGAATGCTCTGTTCACAAAGGTATTTCATAAATATTTAATCAATTCGCTTTGCACTGGGGATGCGCGCATAGCAAATATATAACTGTGATTATATATGGATTAACTAAAAGGATGTTCTTGGAAATAACATGTGAAATGGCTCCAGAGAGAGGCAGGATACCCCAGCATACCTTAACAAATACATCTGATATAAGCAGAGATATGCACATAGCAGATGTACATACTCGAGATAAGAAGCTCAGCTATTACTCAGCTCAACGTGAGGAAGGAATTGCTGGCAATAGTTGCTCTTATCTCTTTCAGTCTCTTTGTCCTGTCGAAATACTTGTTCTCTCATCAGAATCTATACGAATTGCTGCAGTACAACTAAAGAGAGCGAAGAAGGTTTTCTAGAGATGAAGCAGCATATTCATAGGAAAACAAAGCCTGGCTGGGAGCTCAAAGAACTAAGAGCAGAAGCCACAAATTTCCATGTTCTCTGTTACAAAACTCCATTCACTAGATAAATGTTGCTGGATATTATTGTATACTATCAAAAGATATACATATATACCTGTCATACTAAATATAACATGTAGCATTAAATATGCCCCACTATGCACTGTTAGTTTATGCTAATGCTGCCCAAACAAAGCCTTGACTGCTAGCAGAACAAAGACAGTTTTAGTTTGTTAACCAACACTGGAGCTAATACCTGTTATCTGAACAGAGCAGAACACAAAGGGAGCGAATATAAACAAATACAAAGTGGAAATGTCCCTGGTCTCGAGCCAACTTTCACTCAGTTATGCATAAGGCAAGCCTTCTGGCCTTCGTGTAAACGAAAACTTGATTTTGGCAAATCCCAAAAAGTATTCGACTTTAAATTTAATACCCTGCGCCAGCCGTAAGCCGGGTATAAGTTTCACAGGCCAGGCCCCGAGCTGCTAATTAATTCAACTTAATTATGTGCCAACAGAACTTGCCAACAGCAGGCAGAGACAGAGTGAGAGAGAGGGGGAGAGGGGAGGAGTGTGTGGGCAGTGAAGCATTGCTGACTGGACGATTAAGCTGCAAAATGTGATTATCACGTACCTGTCAGTCTATTTACAGTGCGGCATGTGTAGCTTTTGTACGCATCATTGGGCCCCGCATTATTTATGTACAATTCGCCGTTGGACAGGACCGTGTACTTGCCGCCGATGTCCGTGTTTGGATACAGATGCATGCCGGTGTCCTGCACCCAGGCGGTGACTAGCACAAATTCCGACATGTAGCTGGGCACCTGCACACCAGAACGAGAGAGAGCGAGAGAGAGAGAGAGAGAGAGAGTGGGTAAGTAAACTTGTTCAAGTTAAGCAAATTTGATCAGCTCGAGTTGAATTTAATTTGCGTGCTTAATGCATTTTGTGGCCTTGCGCTTACGGCTCGCTCACCTGGCATTTCAGCACCGCCGTGTTGCCCGTCATCACGTACTCGTCGTGCACCTGCACCGTATACTTCTGGTTGACAACTGTAAAGAAAGCAACAGTGCAAATGTTGTGGAATATTTCTTTGGCTCTTCAAATGTCTGCATAAATAAATTGCGCATACGCCGCGTGCTCGCAGCATAAATCAAGCTAACAATTATGTTTCGGTTTTTATTAGCCAGGCCAACATTGTTTTAATTTTGATGGCCAACAGGCTTAGCCCCGTCGCCACGTACATTAAAAAAAGGTTCCCCCACCCTCTCCCCCCCGCCTTGACTGTGAAAATATGTCGCACATTAAACAGGCGACGACAACCACATCGAGACCTTTGTCAACCCACACACACACACACACACACATATAGTCACACACTCACACCACATGTCCAGCAGATTGTGACACTTGGCAAAAGTGTGACCGTTTGTCAGCACTTGGACCCCCAAACCCGCGCTCAGCTGCTCTCCAAAATTGGTTTCGCCAAATTTCGGCCAAAGTTTTTCCTTTTTTTTTTCGTGTACCTTCTGTCAGGCCACAGAGCAAAATTAAGAGTGACAAGGATTCTAAAAACAAAGCCGAGCCACTGCACAGTGGTGCAACAATTAATGAGATTCGGATGGGCCTAATTATGATGCGACTAAAAATGAAAAATAATAAATAAAATAAAATAAATTTATGAGATTTTTAAACATTTTCTGGAGTCAATACAGTCGAGTTTTGATAATATGCTAATTAAAAAAATACGTAATAAAAAAAAAGTCCTATACCCTTGACAAAGTTTCATTGTCGATAATTCTCGATAGTTTGAACTTCTATGAAATCGAAAAAAATGGCCACCTTGACGCTTCGATTCATCGGAACTCCACTGTATAAGTATTGATCTAAGCTAATGTTAAAACCTTACTGTATGATCATTTAAGAGCAGGAACAGCGATTAAGGGAGTATACATATATACATAAATATATACAGCTCATATGAAGCCAGGTTTAAAGCATAAAATCAAAGTCCGGCTTTAAATCGATATCAAGAGTTATCAAAAAAAAATAAAAATAAATAAACTAGTACAGTCTTCGAATGCTAAACGTATTTATTAATTTATTTTTATATTTTTCGTTTCATTTATATTATTTAAGTAATTTTAATTTACTTATTTCAAGATACAATTAGATATATTTCTCATGTCTTATAGCTGCAGAATCCATAAACAAACAGAGAGTCTCTTGCATTTGTGGTTTATACGAGGGGACTAAGAGACTTTCCTCTACCCAGATGAACTCAAGTGGTTCTCCTGATCAATATATATGCATATATGCATTATGGACTGTTCCACCCTTAACCTAGTTCTACCTCCTATAAGCCATATACTTTATTCAGTTTATAGAACTTTAAGCACTTGAATTCCTTCATTTATCAGAGCTCAAAGCCGCTTTTCGCTTGCATTCCACTGTGCACAGCTGCTGACACATGTTAACCACGAACTGCCACACCGCCAGCGTGATCCCCCGCTCCCCTCCGCCCCCCTCCTCCCACACACCTCATCGCACTGGCGTTGGCATTTTGTAAATTAATTAAGATGGACAAAGGCAATTTTGTGCACGCGTCACTTGAAAAGTGTGGAAAGTGGAAAATGCGATTCGCGCCTCAAATGCGAATAAGCAGCTTAAAGCAGAGCCTAAAAACTAACTGTATATAATCAAGTGTGTGTGTGTGTATAAGCTCTCTGTGTGTGTGTGTGTGTGTGTGTAAACTCTTTTTAAATGGCGCTCACGATTCGTTTGTTTTTTTTCTGTTTGCTTAACTTGAATATGCTAAAATTGGATAAAGTTTAATGTGAAAAGTTACTATTATTATTTTGGCAGTTGATTTTACTTGACTTCTACTTGCTTTCATTCTATTTTTATGCTTTTATGTTTCGCTTTGTTTTCCATTCCATGGGCATGAAAAGCTGCAAAAACTTTGTGACAACATTCCATTATAATTTCTCTGACCAGCGCGACGACGACGACGGCAGCAGCGGCAGCGGCAGCGACTGCGGCAGCGACAGCGACTGCGGCTGTTTGCAGTTGAGTTTATGCAACAATTTTTGTATTTCTATCGGGGGTCTAGGGCTTAGCGTACAAAGGGGGTATATTGGCTTTAGATACCTCATAAGAAATGGGAGCCTCAATTTCGATAAAAGCGTCTTTATTCGGTTTGCAATTGGTTTCCAATTAGAACGTAGTTTATACTAATTAGATTCAATTGTCTAGCTCAGCATGTCATCATTAGATCAATTGAGTTCTCTAGTTAAAGCAGAAGTTATCCATATGCTGTCTAATTGGAATTTAACAGGCTCCAATTGGACCGATTAATTTTACTCAATATGTTTCCATCCCATAATCAGAGTTCGTTTCTCAATGAAGTCTTTCATAATGTCCTATAGTGAAAGCTGCAAGTTTTACCTTATCCAATTAGACATTGCATTCCAATTAGAATTTACATAAATGATTTAATTGGAGAACTGAAAACATATTCAGTTCAATCTAAGCTTGCTCTTGCATCACGAACGAGCATTGGTCAGTCGGCTAAGCCCACTCGAACGCTTTGAACTTTCTTCCCTTCAGATCTTCATTATTTGTATTGCTGTTTAGGAGCACAGAGACTGGCCAGGGGTCAGGGGTCAGGGGCCAGGCATTGCGCTTGAGTTGTTGCAGCTTGAGTTTTCATTTTTTTCCCCCCTTTGTTCAGATATATTTTTGTTTTTCTGCTGCATAGTTTTGGTAATTTAAGCAAAAGGCAAAGTTTTGTAAAAAATTTTGTAGCTCTCAAGCTGCAGTCGCAGGAGGAGGCATGAGGGATGCGGGGCGTGGCATGTGACAACATTGTGTGGCAACGGGAACAAGGACATGAGCAGGATAGAGCTGGCTGGGAATACTGAGCTAAGTTTATAGATGCCAGACAAAGTAAATGCAGAGGAAGAGGTGGAGAGACAGGGGGAGAGAGGGGGAGAGAGGCAGAGTGAGAGGGAGAGTGCAGGCTGCTAGGCGGAAATTCATTTCCGTTTTGTTTTGTACACTCACTCTCTTAGCTTCTCTCTCCCTTTCTCCCTCCCTCTCCCCCTCTCTCTCTCTCTGTGTGTGGCAAACTTTTTGTTGCACATATTTATGTTTATGATGTGCGCCGGCGGAAAGATGCTTTCGCTTGGCCGCTGCCAGTCTTTGGCTCTGATTTGCCGAGCGAACTATTAAATTGTCGTCTGCCTGCTGCAGAGGGCGTGGGCGTGGCAAGGGCATGCTCAGCGATGTGCATTCAACTAATTACGAACAAATTACGCAGGTTGCATGCAACAAGGGCAGGTGGCAGGGGGCGGGGATAGGTGGCGCCCCGGGCAACTTTGAGGCTCAATCAAAAAACTTTGATAACTCGAAGACAGAGAGACAATGTAAGCAGTGTGTGAGTCTCTCTCTCCCTCTCCCTCTCTCTCCCCCTCTCTGTTATTGAAATGCAAAAGTGCAAGCCAAGTCGCAACTTTGTGGGCCAACATCATTCATCAGAGTCTCTGGCGACGTCGTGTCCTTGCCCTGTGGCTTTTGGCGGAATCAAAAGTTTTGCTCGCTAGTGCCAGCATTTGTCAAGCAGCCCTCGCTGCGTGGTTTTTGCTCGCCCTGCTCGACTAATTACACGCACTTAAGTCAACCAGCTCGAAGGCCACGCACGCCGCGAACTAAGCGCTGGCAATTAAATAACACAACTGCTCGACCACGAGACAAACGACGAGGACGACGACGATGGGGCGCCGATAGACAAAAAGTCAACTGCACACATTAGCTGGCAAATTAGTGGAGTTCCCCTCGCAGCGGGACGGCGACTGCGGCTGAAGCCCCTGGGCAACTTTTGCAAATTAGGCAAAACGTTTTACGCCAAATCTACGCGCTGTCAAATTGCTCAAGCGTAAAGCGTTGCGGGCTACTCGGCTAGAAAAAACGCAGGAGCGCACAGCAAGAAAAACAACATTTTTACACACACACAGGTACACAGATACACACACACACACACAGAGACAAGAAGCAAACAAAGCGACCGCAAATAAAACAAAGTTGCGGCAGACAAGGTTGCAAAGGCGCGACTGATAGATACCCTGCAATAATGCTTGAACTGCACTCAAGTTGATGTCTGATCCCAAATCTTAGAAAAACTCAAGTGTATTTAATAAGACACAAAAACAAAAGACTAAAGGGTAATATATTGATTTTAAATTATGACTATGATTATTAATCAATGCTTAAATACTCTATAAGTAGATTCAGAAATCAATAGTTACTACCATACGCCTTAAAGGCTTATCGAATATGGAATTATTGAAAGCAAAAAGAGGTTTTGTAAGCTTAATCGTTGTAGTCTTTGCTAACAGCGGATTAAATAAGAATGTTTAAATAATGTCGATAAATATAGATTATAGTTTGTGCTATGACTATCATATATACAACTTGGCTATCGATAACAACAATTCACTGCAACATTTAAGAGCTACTACTCTGCTTTTAAATAATGTCGATACATATAGATTATAGCTTGTATGGTCACTTTTATATATACAATTTGGTTATCGATTACATCGATTCACTGCAACATTTAAGAGCTCTACTCTACTTTTCAATAATACCGATAAATATCGATTATAGCTTAAGCTGTCACTATCATACATATATACAAATTGATTATCGATAACATCAATTCACTGTATCATTTAAGAGAGCTTCTCTACTTAGAAATAATGTCGATAAATATCGATTGTCACATGCACTGTTACTATCATATACACAAACTGGTTATCGATAACAACAACTGCCTATTACATTTAAAAGTTCTACTGCATTACACTCAATTCTTCGCCCTCTGCTATTTCCACGGGGTATATTAGGCGCGCTACATGGCGTATACGCAACGTTGTGCTGACTTGCTGAAAAATGAGCGGCGAACGTTGAAACTTTGCATGTAACAAGAGCAGCGTATCTAAAAACACAAACACACATGTATATATATAAATATATATATGTATATGTATATACATATATATAAATGATTGTGTGTGTGTGTGTGGGGAACCCTCGCATATCTAAGATCTTTGCGGTGGCGACTTTTCTATTTGTTTTTTGCTTTCAACTGTTTTCTCTTCCACCTCTCTGCCCCTCTCCCCCCCTCTCTCTCTCTCTCTGTATGTGTGCGTGTGTGTGCGCCTGTTAATTAAACGGAGCAGCCGCCGCAGCAGCCCCAAAAGTCAAGAGTCACGAGCTTTCCCTTTGAGAGTTTTATCTACGCAACTGGGCATTTTATATGGCATTCATAGGTTTTATGGCCAGTGCTAATTGTTGTTTTTGTCTGCGCCAGCATTCACTGTGGCCGCCCGAAGCCCGGGAGCAGCTCGAGCAGTTGGGGGCCAAATGAGCCAGAAAATCTATGCGACAAGCGATGCCAATCAAAGTGATTGGCTTCGGCTGGGACAACGGCGACTCCACGGCTGGACTGCCTCGTTAATGCACTTTAATAGAGCCCTCGCCAAGTGCCTAATGAATGACAAAGTTTCGCAGCTACTTGAAGCTGGACAAAAATTAAAAGAAACTAACAAAAATAGAGTAGTTGGACAAACTTTCTTCTTTTGACGGGTGTGAGGGGGGGTAAAGAGTTGCGGAAGTTGCGAGTTGAAAAGTTTTTGTATTCATAGAGCCAAAAAATTGTGCTTCGAGCTGCGCCAAATTCAATCTTTATGGGGACTCTTAATGTTTGAGTAAATTAAGAGGCACTTCTCTGCGAATCTCAGTAATTAGAGAAGAGTGGGAAGGAAGGAGGGGAGAAAAAACGAGATAAGGAAATGAAGGAGGATTGAGAATATGAGAAGAAACTTAGGAGAAGCTGAGATGTTGAGGAGAAGGAGCATGTGAATGAGAAGAAAAAGAAAAAAGAAAGTCTAGGATAGAGAACAGAAAGAGAATGACAAGTGGAAAAAGGAGATGAAAGAGAAGTGGAAGAAGAAGTAGAAAAAGCTGTAGAAAAAGCAGTCAAAGAAGATGTAGAATAAATAAGGGATAGAAGAAGATGCAGAAGAGGAAACACTATGAATATAGAAGTAAAAAGAAAATCCACAAGAGAAAGACGAAACAAACGGAAAAGAAAAATTTAATGAGATAGAAAGTTAAAAAAAGGGAAGGAAAAGGCAAAGGCGAACCAGAGGAAAGAGAATAAAGGAAAAGATAAAAATATGTAAGGCAAGATTTGAAAAGCTAGATGAGGAGCGAAAGAATCAAGCAAAGTCAGGACTCATATAAGCAATCTAATCAAATATTAGAAATATTCAGACTTTATATTCCTTTAACAAATTAATGACTTCTTTTTCGCAATGCGAGCGAAACGTGTTCAGGGAGTAGCTAAAGCACATTTGCCCCGCTCTCTGCCCCAACCCAGTTGCCCAGCAATGAAACTCGCAGCGTGGTTAGGGCAACCAGCCGAAAGAGTCAGCGCCAGAGTCAGAGCAGGAGCCAGAGCCCGAGCCACAGTCAGAGCCAGAGTCAATTCTCGCGCTTGGGCGCCAAATTAGCGCCGAGCTTAGGGCGGTTTATTGGTGGCGCTGGCTGTAATCCGGCAGAGCTCACCCGCTCTCGCCCTGCCTTCTCATCGCCAACCCGCTAACATTTTTGGCAGCAGTAATTAAAACTTGCGTTAGGCGCTGCGTTACCAAAACTTTGCAATTAAAGCGAAAGTTTTTCCGCTCGCCTTTTTCGAGCTTTTCATTCGAGGCGCGCCGGGCTGAGTTGGCGCAAATCAACTGCCGCAGCGGCAATAGAATTATACGTAAATTAATTAAAAAATTTGTTAAATACACTCGCGAGCCACTTACCGCCGCGCACGTGCACCTCCCGGCTGAGCACGGTGCCGACCAGATTCCGTAGTTTGCATCTGAAGAGAGAGAGATGGTGACAAATCAGATATCAAGTATACGCAGTGTGCTGCACGCGGGCTCAGACTCACCTGTAGACGGTGGCGTGCACCTCGTGTCGATACTTTTCGGCCGTGAACGGATAGAACATCATGCTGCCATTGGACAGCTGAAAGACCATGTCCTGCTGCGGCGGTATCGGCGTCCATTCCACCTGCGACAAGGGGGCGTATTAGTTATGTTCTCCTACATTCACGCTCTGCTCTGTGCGGGCAGTCAATTAACTTGGAAATGAGCGCCAGACTAAGAGTGGCATGCATAATTAAGCAGGCGACATGCCACGCCCATTTCATACAGTCAACACATACATACCTCTGGTGGGGGACTGCCATGGCCGGAGCACTCTATCAGGCCGCCCGAATTGTTGGAGAACTCAACGCGATGCGGCGGCTCGTGCAGAAATATCGGTCCCTGCAGATCCAAGCCGTGCACAGTAAAGCTGCTCTCACCTGCAAAGAGAGAGGGAGAGAGAGAGAGAGTGAGATGGAGCTAAATGTATTTAGTTTGGCAGCCGCGAGCGTGTAATGCACGAGCGGCCAAAGTTAATTTCAATTTCATTTAAGCCGCAAACTTTTCTGGCCAGAATTAAGTGGCAGTGACGCAAGCGTTGAGGGCTGACTGAGGGCCAGCCCCTGCGGCTTGGCCCAAATTTTAATGAGCCTCGCCCGAGGCCCGCAACAAAGGCACGCACAAAGCGAAAAGACAATTGCTTTTTACCTGTGGCCAGCTGCTATATACAGGTGTGCCAGCATCTCGGCCAACTTGCGTCTTCCCTAATTGCTCCGCCGCCGGCCAAAGCATTGCATAATTTTGTTGCGGCTGTGTTTTAAAGGCGCTTTCGATGCGGCTTTTATGCCATATTTATTATTCACTTGGCAGTCGAGGGGATGCTTCTGTGTGTGTGTGTGTCTGTGTGTGTGTGGGCGTGTGTCAAGCTATATTTGCATTGCGGCTCCCGGACAACTTGAGGCGTTGCCTCGGCAGTGCAGTGACCCGTTTTTATGCCGCACAGCAACTCGTGTAGATAACACATAAAAATTTTGTTTTTTTCAGCTTTTCTTTTGCACATTTTTTATGCCCAGCAACTGCATGAATAATTTAATTATATTTAAAAAACTAAAAAAATGAGAGAGAGAGAGAGGGAGAGAGTTTGTGCTGCGACATTTATGAGCTGGTAAAATAATTTCGCTCGAATTTAGCCATTTTTTCTGTGAGCAAGCGAGAGTCTGAATGGAGTGAGAAAAGTTTGCTTTAAGTTGTGGAGTTTCTATAGCAACGGCAGCATTAATTAGGTAAGATTGGAAATAGATTTGCTCAGAAATAAATATAAAATTCACTGGAATAGCAATAATGAGGCGAAATATAGAGGACTCTCAACATCAAACAGAAATAATTGAGGGCTTTACTATACTGTCTAATCACCAAAATAGATAAGCAACAATTAGGCAAACTCTGTGCGAGCTAAAAATACAAATTGAGTCATAAGGGAAGTTGGAATTTCCAGCGAATTCGCTGAGAAATGGCAATTGAGAGCGCCCCTTGGAAGTGGAGCATTTTTGACAGCAGCCGCAAAGTATGCAGCACTAAATTTGTAAGCAATTTTCAGCCGCAGCAATAAAATGAAAAATTGTTTTGTCAAAAGAGCCATTGGCCAAGAGATAACGCTAGAGCATTGGAGAGTGCACCACACGCACACACACACACACACACACACACACAGAGAGAGACAGAGACAAGCAGACTTTAGTTGAGTTGCCCCCAAAAGCCCAAGCCGAAAGTGTTGCAAACTTTGTGCCACTTTCGTTGCCTCTCTCTGTGCCTGTGTGTGTGTGTGTGTGTGTGTGTGTGTGTGTGTAGCTGTCAACTGCAATGCCCAAAGGAAATGCGGCGAGCAAGGCAAAAATTGTTAGCGAAAAGTATAAAGTGTTTGCCACAAGTTGATGCCACAGCGGGCCAGCACATTAAATTTACAGTTTTAGTTTCTTAAGTCACTTACGATAGAGTTTTTCTCTTCAGCTAACGGCGCTATCGCTGCCTCTGCCGCTGCTGTTGCAACCAGAGATTTTGCAGTCTAATGAAAATGAAATTTGTCAGCTTGGGCGAGGCACTGTCGAGTTCAGCTGTCGGCTAATTGAAGTCGAGCAAAACAAACGCCAGTTGAAATGCGAGCCAGAGCCAGGTTATTTATGTGGTCAACAAAGGGCGTGCTGCCAACAAAGCCAGCGCGCGGATGCGATCAAAATGTGACATCAAAACGTGCCCCATATAACTTCTCTATGTGTGTGAGTGTGTGTGTGTGTGAGTGTGTGGCTGATGATGATGGTAATGTAGCTGACTATCTATGGCTTTGTGGCACGTCTGTCTTTGTATCTATCTCTCCCTCTCTCTCTCTCTCTCACTCTCTGTGTGTGTGGCGTGTGGCACTGACAATGCGGCATAAACGCAACACAATGACCGTCTGATAAACTCGATAAGGTTTTGCTTGTGTCTGTCGTCCCCTCGCTCGCCCCCTTGCTCGTGTTGCATGTTGCGCGCGCCTTTGTTGCTGCCACTTTGCACATAATTGAATACACGCCGCACCATTTGTCAGCGTTGTCAATCAAAATGGCCAAAGGACTTTGAGGAGCACCAGCAGCAGCAGCAGCAGTAGCAGCTGCCACGCCCACAACTCAACTAAAATCAATTATATGAGAGGGATACACAGAGAGAGAGAGCGAGTGAATGAGATGCTATAAAAGTGCGAGCCATGCCAGCGGCAGGCAGCGCTCATCATTATCACGGTTCATTAAAAGCTGCTGGACGGAAATGACTGGCAGCTAAAGAAAAGCAAGAAGCAGCAGCAGCAGGAGCGGCAGGAGCGGCAGCTATGTAACGACAGACATCACTGCCAGACGAAATGCAAATGAGCAGCAGCAGCAGCAGCAGCAGCAAATCGCAACCTGCCTCACTTCAGCTCAGCTGCCTTCCAGCAGGAGCAGCAGCAGCAGGAGTGGGAGCAGCCCCATTTGCAAGATGCCCATTTAGATTTCTATTCAGGAATGCAGCCATTCCAAATGGCAGCGCTGCCTGAAAGAAAGTCGTTTCGTAATTAAGAAGAAAATCCCGGCAAAGTGAAAGCAAATGAAAGAAAAGAAAAGCGAGCGAGCGAGCGAGCGAATGGAGCCATGTTTGGGGGTGTCAAATATGAAATACTCAAGCAGGGGCTATAGATGTGGCCATGCGAGGAGTGGCAGGAGTTGGAGAGGATATTCAAGCCAGAGCTAAGTATTTACTTGAGCTGAGTAAACAGATTTTTAAAGCTGAGAAACTAGCTAAATGAAGACTTGATTAAAAAAAAAAAAAGCTTGAAATATAATTTAAATAAAATATATATAACTTAAAATACATTTGATATAAAATATATATTATAAAATGTATTATAAAATAAAATTGCATTAAAATATATAACTTAAAATAAAACTGCATCCATTCTCCACAGTGCTGCCAACTCTTATCAAATTAGAGCTCTTAAGTTCCTAAGTTCCATATTCTAGTATGTGATCCATATACTACTATTCATACTACTTCTCCTTCTAAATGCTGTGCCTCCTTCTGAGTTAAGTAGAGAAAGAAGCAGCAATAGTCTTGAATAGCGGAATAGTCCTTGCATATCATCATACAGAGCTCATTTCAAGAGTAGATACAATATTCACTTCTCCTGCCCATGCTCATCAAATTCGATGAACACTTCACAATGAAGATGCCTAGAGTCCATTCAGCTTTGCTGCATTTCACGATCAACTCGAGTTCCTTCTAGCTATAGACATTTACTTTCTGTACTACATCCTCCTGCACCCCCTGCACATTATAACTGCTGCCTGAATAAATTGGACTTTTCTTTCGCTTAGCATAATGCGCGCTGTAAGCGTATTTTAACGAGCCAGCGGGCACATCTTTAATTTCCAAGCAAAAGTCAGGAAAAACTGTAAATAATGAGAAGCGCTGGGGCTTCAAAGCTCAACTAAATCAAAAACGCCCAACCAGCACAGCCACAGCAGCCACCCTTAGCCTTAGCCAGCAGCCCCTAAATCTTAAAGAAGGCAGAGAGCAGAGAGCAATAAAAACCAGCGACAAGTTCGCAGCGTCAAAGTTTTTCCGAGCAGCATTTAAATGAAAACGCAATTTCCAGAGTCGAAAAAGTAAAAGAAGAGCAAGAAGAAGAAGAAGCAGCAGCTGGAGCAGGAGCAGCAGCTGGAGCAGGAGCAGGTTAAAGCTGATTTGCATAAGGCTTTTGTCTGCTGTCAAGGGGCCCAATAGGAAAAGGCAGTGTTGTCAATGGAGCGGGACTGAGGCGGGGCGGGGCGGAGCAATGGGGAAATGGCTTGACAAATATAAACAGCATTCGAGGCGCAGCGTTGCCATTTGATTGAGGCACTGGCCCCAGCTCTTCACATTTAAAGCAGCCAACTGGCTGGCTAAGCAGCCAAAGCTATAGCTGTAGCTGTAGCTAGGGCCACAGGAGTCAGCTGCCTCGTCCTCGCCACGCCCACTCGGTTCAAGTGCACGCATTTTTCTGCTTAAAAGCCTCGACTAATGCGAGGCGTCTGCTTCACTCGAGCGTTCCACTGCCTAAAGCCCTCCGCCCTCCGCCCGCCAGCCCCATGTCTCTGTCTCGACGCAACAGAGCGTAACGGTATTTGTATATACCTCTAGGCGTGTGTGAGTGTGTGTGTGTATGTCCATGTGTGTGTGTGTGTTAGCAAAGTGTATTTGCTTAGGTCATATCACGCACAGCGCTGGCAGCTCCTTGACTTTATTCAGCTGTTGCCGCTTCGACGCAAACACAGCCGCAGAAAGCAACTGAAAAGCTGAACGACTAGCAGTTACCCTGTACAAAAGTTGACATGTATCCTTGCCTTTGCTTTTGCTTGCACTCTCTCTCTCTCTCTCTCTCTCTCTCTCTCTCTCTCAGTGCAGCATGCCCTATTGCTGTCGCCTGTTTTTTACAGGGTATACGCCGCCTGCCTATTGTTGCGATTGAACGCAAACATTTTAATGCTACAGCTGAATTTTCGTTATTGACTAAGCGCGGCTGTTGTTGCTGCTGCTGTACATGTTGCTGTTGTGCTGTTGCCAGTTGTTGTTGTTGTTGTTGCGGCTGCTGCTTTGCACAGCAAAGTATGCAATTAAATTGCAGCTGCTAAAAGTGAAAAGCATTTCAATTAATGTTGCAGACATTGCTGCTACAGCAGTTGTTGCTGTTGCTGTTGCAACTGCAGTTGTTGCTGTTGCTGTTGCCTCACTAATGAGCGCCAACTTTAAAAGTCACAACGGCAACTGCAGACAAAGGCGCACGTCACGTTGAGTTCTGTGCCATAAAACTGAATTATTGAAAAGCACACGTTTCACTTTTGTTGCTGTTGTTGTTGTTGCAGCTCAAAGAAACGAAGTCAACAGCAGTAGCAGCAGCAACAGCAGCAACAGCAACTGCAGCAGCAACAACAATGGTTAAACTTTGTATGCCTCGCGGCAACTCGAGGCGGCAGCATCATTTACAAGCCAACTTTCTGCCGCTGGCGTGCACCAACACTTCAGGGCACAAAGCAACAACAGCAACAACTGCAGCAACAGCAGCAGCAGCAACAGCAACAACTGGGCTCAAATGTTAATTGCAGTTTTTAAGCAGACGCTAGACATAATTAGAGCTGCTCATTGTCTAATGTATCAGGGCATTTAGCAACCGAATATGCAACACGCCCAAGCAGCAGCAGCAGCAGCAGCAACACACACACACACAGCAGCAACACCAAGTTCAACAACACGCCCTCGAAATGTGAATGACCTCGAATGTCACACTGCAACACACACACAAGCTGAGGGCCAGTCGGTGGGCGTGGCATTTCGTCAGCAGCTCTACGGGCGGCGGCCAAGATTATGCAGCCTGGCCTGACGGACGGACGGACGGACGGGCCTGAGCTGCCTTTGCTATTTGATGAAACAAAAAGCGAACAGCAATGGCAAAGCCAAGTAAACAGGCAGCAGGAGCAGCAGCAGCAGCAGCAGCGGCTAGAGCGCCTTTTGTGGCATTGTCCAAGCCAGCGACAGCATGCAGCGCATAATCAGCAACAAGCAGCAGCAGCAGCAGCAGCAGCATGAAGAAAAGCCTAGATTGTCACAGTCAGAGACCAGCAACAGCAGCCAAAGTATAGGAAATAAAGCGCCTGTGGCTGCCAGGCAAAGGAACTGGGAGCTGGCAGCTGTGGCAGGGGCAGGGGCAGGGATGGGAGGGGGACACACGCTGTCGTTGATCTTTTGCTGATAACTTTGGCTTTTTGAGTTGAGCGCAGAGCAAAAAGCAAGAAAACACGCAAAAACATAAAACCTGAAACAAAATGCCAACCAGGATAGCGAGAAGGGGAGTGGGAGGGAGTGAGAGGGGGAGAGCTCGCATGCCACACGCCTGGCTTGTTAGCCAAAGTGGACAAAGTGGCTGTGGAAATGTTGCAGGCGACAGCGCACAAAAGACAAGCCAAAGAAGCGACAGCAGCAGAAACAGCAAACAGCAACAACAACAGCAACAACAGCAACAAGAGCAACAACAGCAACCACAGCAACAACAGCAACAGCAGCAACAACATGTTGCAACTGGCTACGCAGCTTAATTATTTTTAGCCCAGCGCCCGCCACAAAAAAGCGTTGCATACTGCAAGGCGCCAGTCTGAGCTCAAGGATCAGTCAAACGGAAATTGAAAGGACGACAGGAGAGAGAGCGAGAGAGAGAGAGAGAGTGTGAGAGACAGACAAACAGATACCCTATATATTACAGACAGATATATAAATAAGTATATTTTGAACACTTCGGTTTTCTAATAAGGTAATCATACATATAAATCAAATAAAATATGCCAAAATATATTTAAGTAAATTTAGCTGGATTCTCCTCCTCTCATATAGAGTCTCTTTTACTGAGTGCTTAAATGTCAGTTGCAAAACATATTAATTTGATAGTCGCTCGCATATAAATGAACTATATATTCATAAATTTTGCTAGTATATTTAATCCTACACTTTGCACAAAAATACAACAACAAATAGTTTGGCAAATATTACATGAAGAATGCATTTTGCATAGCCCTATATGCCCTAATCATGTGTTGCATAATAAAAAATATAAATATATAAATTTATATAAATATATATGGCCATACGAGGTGCATTTCAAAAGTATTTATTTATATATTTATTCATGAATATCTAACTAGACATTTTAAATGCTCTAGCAATGTTTAGCTGTCGTACTTTTGATATTTTTTAGTTTTGGTATTTTTTATTATCTTTAGCTTTATGTCCTATGTGCGTAATTTAGGCATTTTTCAGTTTTGGGATTTTTATGATCCTTAGTTTCTTTCACCTTTGACGGCGTAGTTTTGGTATTTTTTAATTTTGGTGTTTTTTATGATCTTTAGCTGCTGCTTTCATTCGATATTTATCGAAAATATAATTTGAAATTATATTTCCTACCGAATTTGCTATATTTTTTGAACATACCTCGTATGTACATATATACAAATATGAATGTACGTATATACAAAAATAATATATGTATGTATGTTTTTTTCATTATGCATATATATTTTCATGGAATTGTAGAATTGACAGCAATTGTTGCCAACAATAGAGAGAGAGAGAGAGAGGGAGAGTGGGGGGCCGATTGAATGATGTCTGTGGAGCTTTGGGACTGTGGCAATTGGTACTCACCTCGTATGATGTACAGGATCAGGACAGCCTTAAAAAGGCTGTGTAAATCCATTTTTTATGAGCACTAATGCTTTCCATTACATTTTTTATGTGTGAATTTTAAACGCCGAATTTCGCTGATGTTTTTTGTTGCTTTTTTACTTTTTGTTATTCAGTTCGTTTTATTTTTGTTTTCCGTTTGGCGATGTTTGCGTCGTTTTGCTTTTGCCGCTTGTTTGTTTGTTTATTTAATTTCTCTCTGTTTTGTTTGGCGCACACATGAACAGATTTGCGCTGTGATTGAAGCGTTTTAATGGCTCCGCGTCTGATATCGTCCTTTTTGCCTGCTTCCCGTTTCCCTTTCCCTTTCCCTTTCCCGTTCCCGTTGCCGTTGCCGTTGCCGTTCCTGTTTCGCCTCTTTCTCTGTTTATTTACGTTTTACGCTCTGCGAAATTCATTAAAATCTTTAATGCCAGTGTTAGAAAATTCATTATTTATTTATGTGCTCGAAACAGCGCTCAGTGCGCTGAACTTTGAACCCATCTCGCGTTTTCTTTCGCCCCATGCAAATTCATTTTAAAGCTGCGCTGGATTTTTCTCATTTTCCTCTTGTCGTTTTTCTTTTCTTTTGCCACGCTTGTGATTTCACTTGACGACAGTCAGTCAACTGTCAGCGCAGCTATTAATCATGTCACACACACACGCACACGCACACACACACATGCAGTGGGTTCTGCAGATAGAGCGAACTGCTTCCTCAGTGTATATAAACCAAAGTTAATAGACGTGCTGCAGTCGTAGTAGGTGAAGTAAAAACATTTCTGACCTGGCATCTACCCAGCCCATTGCTCGAGGAAGCGTAGCGCCAGCTCCGAGTGCTGAGCATTCCCTTTTTATAGGTTAGAATCTGATTGCCAGTTCACTTTGACAATTGTAAGTCGTATGGAGAACCGCATAGACTTATAGAATAGTCGTAAAAGAGACAAGAGTTTGAGATCCGAGAGATCAAGGCAGCAGGAGCAGACCACGTCCATGACAGCCTGGGACTGAAGACTACATGGATACTATCAGAACTGGTAAAGGAACTCTGGAATAAATGGACACAACGTGCGAACGATGCTAAGAGGAGAGATGCCAAAAGAAGAAAGAAAGAAAGAGCAAGAAAATCAATCGAGGAATGATCAGACTCCTGAGTCTGAATAATATTAAAGCAGCGCAAGGCGCTTCAATTTAATGCAATTTGTTTTTGTTAGGCCAACACACACGCACACACACACACACACTCTCACTCTCTCTCCCTCCCACACACACACTCACGCACTAGGCACTCGAGTCCG
This sequence comes from Drosophila navojoa, assembly GCF_054131105.1. Classification (NCBI taxonomy): domain Eukaryota; kingdom Metazoa; phylum Arthropoda; class Insecta; order Diptera; family Drosophilidae; genus Drosophila; species Drosophila navojoa. The sequence continues at coordinate 1,176,099 of NC_142892.1, read as the reverse complement.
TTGCAAAGATAAACGAGCCAAAGGCAGGCGCGTTCCCCTTGTCACGCATTCATATAGAACTTTTGCTTCGCTTTATCCCCAATGCTTTTGCCTAGTTTTTCCCACATTTTCCTACATGTTTTTTTTTTCTTCCTTTTTCTGTTCCATGGTCTGTTCCTGGTTGGCTTTTGCGGCCCCCTTTGAGCGCATTTTTATGCGCGCCGGCAAAAATTATGCATCAGCGCGAAATTGGAGCGCCATAAGTTGAGCTCAAGTGAACAGATATCAGGCTTCTAAGCCGCCCTATATGAGAGTTGCCGGGCCCCGCCTGCCCCCTGCGCCAGTACTCCACTCAACACGTCTGCCGCTTGACATGACATTAACTTGCCCCGTGACCAGTCCGGAACGAATCCAGTGACTGCTCCCCAAGGTAAGATCCTGCATGCTGCGCACAGCTGTAAGCTGAAAGCTGAAAGCTGAAAGAGAAACTATGCAAGGGGGACAGACAGTTTGATAAGGAGCAAGAACAAGAGAAAATGACAAAAACAAGGCAGCAGCGACAGTCGGCAATAGGCGACTGCGCCATACTCTACTGCGACAGAGCAAACTGTGACTCGAAAGTCGCAATTTATAAACTCTGTATGCAATGTAAACTGTGATTTCCAAGCTGTGACTCGCTAGGACTTGTAAAGTGTGAATGAAAACCTGCAACTGTGACTTTCAAAGTGTAACTCAAACAGTGACGTCACAACTTTTACAATGTGATTTGCCATCATTTCACTCCTTGCACTACCCTAGCATAATATACCCATTTTCACTTTACTAACAGAAGACAGTGACGTAACAACTCTTACAATGTGATTTGCCATCATTTTATTCCTTGCACTACCCTAGCCTAATATACCCGTTTTCACTTTACTAACAGTACATCAAATGATGACAGCTCGTATGTTGAACCAATATACCCGCTTAGCAGTCAACAAACAGTGTATGGAATAAGAGAAACAACACAGTAAAACTGTCAATAACGATAAAGTGAACTCAACGACTGGAAATGGGACCCAAAACAACAACAACAACAAAGGCAACATTAACAACTACAAGAAGTAGAAGGAGAAGAGCAGCAACAACAACAGCAACAACAACAGCAACAGCAACAAAAGTGCCGTTTAAGCAACATGGAAATTATGCCCAGTGCGAATATCAACAGCAAACACGGTGCAAATCTTTTTTCTTTTCTCTCCGCACATATTTCGCTCTTCGTTTTATGTTTCCCCATGTACTTTGTTCGTTCGTTTTTGTCTCCTTGTTTTTCGGTTTTTGGTGTGTAAAAAATCATGACTTGGCAATTATGCGGCAAATGTGCGCACTGGGCATGCACAGCGGCAAACAAAAGTCAGACATAGATAGGAGAGTGGGAGAGAGAGAGGGAGAGGTAAGCTGCATAAATATTACGCATACGCCGCAGTGCACGGGCAACGTTTGCTAAATTGCTGGCAATTAGTTGAAAAGTGCGAGCACAACAAGCAACAAGAAACAATGCAGACAGAGAGAGAGAGAGGGAGAGAGAGAGAGAGATAGAGCAAAATAAAAGGCAGCGAAAGCAAAAAGAACAAAACATGCGAAAATTATAGAAAAATTGCAAGCCTAAGCAGATTTGCCTATGCAATTCGTGTGCAGTTAGGCGTGAAACAAGAGAGCGAGAGGGTGAGAGACAGAGAGAGAGAGAGAGAAACAGAGAGAGAGACAGTTGTGAAACTAAGCAAATAACTTTATGAAGTTCCCAGAAAGCAATAACAACTGCAATTCAGCTTGCTAAAAAAGAATAAAATTATACATAATAATATATAAATATTATTAAAATAAGTGCGAGTGAGAGAGAGAGAGAGAATAAATATAGCTAATATTTTCCTAGAATTTGACTTTTCTTTAGCCAACTTTCTGCTCAGTTTTCCAGAGAATGCCATAAATGTGCCTTAAGATTTATCAATATATAACTCCCACAGTTTTATCGATGCTTCAATTGGATATGTCATTCCAGAAAAGATTCAATACACTCGCATATTCCAACTAAATCACAAATATACATATGTATTTAAGCTCTTAAAATTGCCTTAAGCTTAATAAATTAGAGAATCGCAAAACATTCCTCAGAGTCAGCCCAACTTTAGTTTTGTTTACTTAACACCCACAACTAATTAAAACTGAAACTAAAATCATTTCAATTCGCCTCAATTTCGCCAACTTTCAGGCCTGGCACAATCCTGGAATGTCCCTTAAGCTGCAGGCAATCAAAGACAATTTCCATCTGTGCTCGCACTTGGCAAAGAGAGAGGGAATTGGAGAATTCATTTCCGCTTACAAGTGAGCAAGCATTTTTTTCTATTTCTTTTTTTCACATTTTCGTCAACTGAAACTCGGAATGACCAACGGCTGTAACACGAGCCTAAGCTGTAGTTCGCATGGATTGATTGGAGCTCCTTGTAGGCTCAGGGCGCAAGTCTGCGCTGCCTCTGGGCTGCTTGGGCTTGGGCTGACAAGTGTGCGGCTCTTAACGTTTTTATCGTGCCATCGTCGTTTGGCTTTGTAAGCGCTTCTTATGTCCATTTCACTTAGCTGCCTGCTGCTGGCCAAAGGCTTAAGCACTTTACAGTCAAGTTGGATATATTTATGCCACGCTCCGCGCGCCGCTTCACGCTGTCTGCCCGACGGCCTGTCAACGGCAATTTGTGCGCGCTGCCAAAATGAAGGCCTGACTCAGAGACAGGCAAAGAGAGGGGAGAGAGAGAGGGAGAGAGAGAGAGGGGGCAGCACACAGACATTGGCAATTTATAGACTTCGACACTTTGGGGAAAAATTGCTCAAGTTGGCGTCGCCTGTTGCCAAATACGTGATTTATTTTAATAGATAATCATTACGCCATCGATTCCGCTCATGTCCGAAACTCCATTTGCTCAGCTCCACACACACAGCTTGTTGCATGCCACACATGTAGTACGTGCGTCAATAAATCAAAAGCAAATGGCTTTCAGTTTATTGTTTTGCGCTGCAGCTAGAGGAGGCAAAAACTTTAGAAATTGCCACGGCACATTGCGCATACGCCGCGTGGGCCGCGTGGGCCTTAAAGGCTTCACATGCCGCATGCCGCATGCTGCCTGCTGCATTCCGTTGCACGGTTCATTCACATGGCAGTCGCCACGCTGCACACGTATTTAAATTGTGCCATTATGCACTCGAAGCTACGGCCCCGCCCACGCCCATTCAGCAGCCAGAGTCCTCTCTCACTAATGACTTTTTATGGCAGCAGCAGCAGCAGCAGCCGGTTGCTGTTGCCAGCGCAAAGGGTTGCCCGCAAAAAATCAATACAATGCATGGGCCAGCGTGTCCTGGACCAGGACAAAAACAATGCCCGGCTCGCTGCTCGCTGCTCGCTGCTGCCTGTCTGTTGCATTGTAACACTGGCCGACCGAGACGAGACCAGACCAGACCAGACTAGACCGGATCGCAGTCGGACGGGACCGGACAGACCGTCCCCGTGTCCGGCTGACTGGCCACAAACAAATGCAGGCAACGAGACAAAACACAACAACAACAACAACAACAAAACCGAGCAGAAAAATACAAATACAAATAAAAATCAAAATAAACACGGAAAACAAGGCGAAAGAAAATCAATAGACCAAATGAGTGCAAAAGCGAGAAATCTGCCAAAACCGAGAGCGATAACTGCAGCCAGAGCAGCAGGAGGCAGCAGCAGCAACAACAACAACAACAACAACAGCAACATGCTCAACAAAATATTATATGCATATACTCTAACTATATATAAAGGCAAAGCGAGAGGGGCGACGAAGGGGGAAAGAGAGAGAGCGAGCGAGCCAGTTACATATAGAGATATAGACTGTCAAATACCCTGTTTTTGTTAATGTAGACACTGCTAAGCTTGCAACTCCTCCTCTTTCTGTCTCTTTTTGGATTGATACATCATTCTTTTGTCTCTATATCTATCTCTATCTCTATCTCTATCTCTATCTCTATCTCTATCTCTATCTCTATCTCTATCTCTATCTCTATCTCTATCTCTATCTCTATCTCTATCTCTATCTCTATCTCTATCTCTATCTCTATCTCTATCTCTATCTCTATCTCTATCTCTATCTCTATCTCTATCTCTATCTCTATCTCTATCTCTATCTCTATCTCTATCTCTATCTCTATCTCTATCTCTATCTCTATCTCTATCTCTATCTCTATCTCTTAGCCGACGAGTGACTACCCTTTGTAGTCATATTTATATTTACAGGGTATATGAATATGCAAAAATAAAAAACCTGCCAGAAACTTGGCTGCTGTTGTTGTCGTTGTTGTTGTTATTTTGGCTGCCCGAAGTGCACATAAAAATCATTTAAAAACAGCAGCGACGCCAGCTGCGCAGTCAGATAGAAGAAGGTTGAGCAGGAGCAGCAGCGGCAGCAGCAGCAGCAGCAAGCAGGAGCAGCAGCAAGCAGGAGCAGGTGCAGCCCCAAAAGGTAAGCGTGATGGCTGCCTCTGCCACTGCCTTTTGCCCCAAAAGGGGTTCGCTGTGATTCAGTGCAAAAAAATTGAGTTCAGCGTCGCCGTCGCCGTCGCCACACAAAATGGGTCTAAAGTCATAAACTTTTTGCACACAGCAGCTGATGCTAGGCGTTGAGTAGTTGTTGTTGTTGTTGTTGTTGCTGCTGCTGCTCAGTGATTTTTCCTTGCCTTTGGCTTTTACCACGCCACACTCTGCTGGGCTTTTGTTTTTTTGTTTTTTCTTCTCTCATGACTAACGAGCAAAATATTGGGTTAAGTAAAACTGAGCAGGAGCTGCGGCTGTGTGTGGGCGGGGTCGAATGCTATTGCCAAATATGCGAGCGGCACAGTCGAAGGCAAAATGTGCTGAAACAATATAGTTGTTGACATAATAAGTGCCTAGCTGCCATACATATGCGACCTGAAGAGGCAGAGAGAGAGAGAGAGAGAGAGAGAGAGAGAAGGTAGCGAAAGCCATTTAACTAAATGCCAGAGAACTTTAGAAGAACTTGAAGAGTTTTGTTTTTTGCTCTTTGCAGGCATACCTAGACATGCCTTGGCTTAACTTCAAATCCAAGTTTCGCGAGCTCGAAATTTATTCCACTTCAAACTATTTTAACCAGGAATGCAGCAGACGGGCGTCATTGACTGCTTCATACTCGCTCACTTGAAAATCCCAGGCGAGGGCAGTCTGCAATAGCTTAGCTTGGCTCCAAAGCATCAGAGAGACAGACAGATAGGCGGACAGTCAGCAAATCAATTCGAACATGAAAGCCAATATACCCTTCTTCACTTTCGGCATGCCCATAAACAATATATGACTTTATATGATATACCAAAGTTTGCACGTCGCAAACGCCTCTTGCTTGAGATCCCGTCTGACACCTCAGCTGAGGCCATGACACGCGTGCCCTGCTTCCTTCCTGCCCCCTATCCCCCGCCCAGTACTTTGCACATCAATCAAATGTACATAGACAGACATAAACAGAAATGCGAATATCTTAAATACTCGAGCGGCATCCAGTGAGCGTTCGCGCTGAAAATGTCACACGCCAATCACAAAAATTTGTTTGCCAGGTCGACGTTAGCAGCCAACAGATATGCCTGTAAATATATATATATATATATACATATATGCATGTCATATACATATATGTATTTACAGTTGTACACAATTGGAATAGATATAATATGCATGCGGAGCAGGAGCAGGAACAGGAGCGGGAGCAGGAGCAGCGCCCATTCATACATCATATCTAGATGGCGTCGACCTTTTTGGCCATTTGTTTTGTGCAACACTTTTTGGGGTCGCGTCTGTTTTTAGGCTGTCGCTTCTGACAGCCAATGCAGGGAGTGCTACGAGATGGGTTTTTAAATAGAGAATGAAGGGGTTGATGTGCTGTTAAATATCCTAACCAAGAGGAATGTGATGTAAAAGAGGAGAAGAGAATGTGAAAAGCTACAGAAAGTGGTTGATAATTCAGTTAATGCTATACATATATAGGTATATAGAATATCTATAGTATGTATGCTCAGCTTACATTCAATAGAGGATTCTTGCTTACGATCATACATCTCTTGCGGATAGACTTCTTCTGCTTATAGGCAAAGCAATATCTAAAGATGGGAAGGGAATCATATACAGATCTACATATCTATACATATATATATATACCTATACATATACATATGCTATAATATACAATATATCACACCTATAGTATGTATACTCAGCTTACATTCAAAAGAAGATTCTTGCTTGCGATCATACGTCTCTTCCGAAAAGACTTCTCTTGCTTATAGCCCAGAAGAAAGGGAACATATTGATCTACATATCTACATCTATATCAACACATTCGTAGCTCTTTCTAAAACCCTTCGCCTCACTTCTCCTATGTTCAATATACCCACTGCCATCATTTGGCTAGGGTATTCGAACTGCAACTGCCGGCTTGCAGGCAACTTTCCGTGCGCATATTTTGCTGGCGGCGCGAAAGTGATTTCTTAATTTGTTACAACAAACTTGGCAGCTATAAGAACTGACACACACACACACACACACACACGCTAGCTACCCCCGTTGTATATGTATGTGTGTGCGTGTTAAAGTTACATGAACTTTCTTCCGAGTGGAAGTTTCCTTTTCAAGCTCAGGCTGCCTGAGCTGTACGTGACTTTTGTGGTAAATGATGGATTAGGGTCGCCAGCAGCAACAGCAACAACAAAAACAACAACAAGGAGGACGACAGTCGCAAAAAATAAAAAGTGAAACTTGCCGCTCGACTAATTAATGGCAGCAACAACCGCAGCAACTGCGTCGCATTCGCAGCCTTTTTTTCCATGTGTTTACTACGAAAACACTTTACATTGCGCATACGCACGTTGCGTATACGCAATGCGAGCCCATGCAGCTGTTGCCCAAAAAACAGCCACGAATTGGGCTAGTAACTGGTTAAGCTGCTCCTGCTGCTCCTGCTACTCCTGCTGCGTACGATGCTCCAACACGAGCACGTAAAATTTAAATAAACCAATCCATTTATCCTTTCGTGCCTTTGCCGGCTGCAACAATTACTACGACAACTACTACGAGGACGCACATGGGCGGCCATTTTGTGAGTGCATGCGTGCGTATGCATGTGTGTGTGCGTGTGTGTGTGGTCACTTCCGCATGAAATACGAGCGATTTTTACTACACATCAGCAGCAGACGACACACACTCTGCTCTGTTGTCCAGTGTGCGTGCGTGTGTGTGTGTGCGTGTGTATGCGTCAATCGATAAATTTCATGTGTGTGCAGCCTCGTGTGTTATATAGTAGTAGTATATAGCGTATGCATGCCGGCACAGACAGATTTATAGTTTGTCGTCTCATGGCGGCAACATTCAAAATAGTTGCAGCTGCTGCAACAGCAGCTCGTTCATAAAATCAATACGCTGCTCCCACACACTCTCTCTCTCTCCCACTCTCTCTCACTCTCTCTGCATCTGTATCTGGTCTGCCGGCCGGTTTTGGGGATTATTTATATGCAGCATAGGCCGACGGCAGAGCCGAACTAAAACCTCACTCCGATTGCAGTAAATAAGTCACTTGGCAGCTGCCAGCTGCCGTCTAATTACACGGAAAACCAACAGCAGCAGCAGCAGCAGCAGCAGCAGCAGCTCGACATAATGAAAGAAAATTTCAAATTCTATGCGCACACCACAACAGCAGCAACAACAGCATATAAAATATATAAATTATATATAGAGAACAATGCGAAACGAAACGAAACGATGTCAAACAATTAAATGGCAATTACGCCAAAGGTGAGACTCCCCTCCTGCCAGGCAGACGTGGCAAAGCGTCGCCTTGCTAAACGTGTCTTACAATTCGCCCAGAGTCAAGTCGAATCGAGGCGGGGCGGGGCGGGGCGGGGCGGGGCACTTAATGAGCGACACACGCGCGCACCACACGGGCGCTGAAGAGCCCTTGGATTACATATGCTGCACAGGGTTCGAGAGGGCCAAGTGGAGCTATCTTAAGTAAAGCATCATTTGAAAGACCTCCAATTAGAGCGCCGAGCTTAATCCAATTCAAGTTCTTGGCAAATATATATTCTTGTTGCGAGCAAACTCTTTGAAGCTTAACAATGCTTGGGAGGAAACGTATACTTTTTCTCTCGTCGAGAGAATCTTTATGGGGAATCAAATATTCAGTGAAAGGCAGAAGGATTATAAGCACATTTCAAAGGGCTTTAAAAGCTTAAAGGACTTTAACTGTTTGGGAATTGTAAGATTGAGTCTGAGTTATTTGATAAGCAAAAATAGTTTTAGAAACATAATTCAAAGTTTGGGCTCTGCTTTTAATATAAAAAAAAAAAAACCAGACGAAAAACTCTTTAAAACATAATTTTAGAAAGAGAAAACATTATAATACAGATAGTCTATAAAGCTGAGAGCCTCAAATCGAAGTGAATATAGAAATCGTGGGGGTTTCACTGTATTTAAGAAGAGAAAACTTTACACGATTTCTATGATAGTAAAATCTGTGAAATATATTTAGTTTTCATATAAAATAGAAAGGTATTTCCAGAGAAGTTGAACTTTTTATGAATATTCGCAATTTTCACAAAGAAAAATTCGTGAATATTACAGAAGTTTCCGCCGTCTGTTCAATCTTAGCCACGTTTACAACGCCCGCCACATTCAACTAGTGGAAACGGAAGAGCCACGTTAACAAAAGCGCCGAATTGAAACCGCAGACTAAACAGCTTAAGGCGCTACCCAAATAAATCGCACACAATTTAGTTGATGTTCATAAAAAGTGCATTGTTTACACACTCCGCCGTAAGTTGCGGCGCGCAAAGTGAACGTGCCACATGCGGCCGCATTGAAAAGTTCGCACCAAACTTGAAAATAAAATCCATTAGAAGCGATTTTCTATTATTTTCCTCTTTTTTTTACGTTTTGCTTTAGTCTCTGAGTTGCGAACTAAACGAATTTGCATGCAATTTGCTCCGAAAATAGCAAAAAAAAAAAAAAAACACTTTGCACCTTGGCGCATTTACCAACACGGGCGAAAAAGTCCAACAAACTTCTTCTAGTTTCTTCTTCTTCTTGTTCTTCTTGTTGTTATTGCAATTCAATTTATTTTCAATTTACCGCTGGAGCATGGGCTGAACACGAGCTGGCTAAAGTCTGGCCAAGCACCTTTCATTAGGCCCCAACTTTATCAGCGAAATTTTGCGCGTGAAGCAGTTCCCGTTACTTGCCCTCTGCACTCGATGTTCTTGTTGTTTTTGTTGTTGTTGTCCTGTTGCCGGGTTGCTTGTTGTTTTTGTTTTACACTGCAGTTTCGCGTAGTATCTACACCAATGCACTCTCGCACACACACACACGCACGCACTCAAAAGCACACACACACACTTGCACTCAATGTATATGGATAACTGCTGTTATTTACGCAGCGCGCACGTTGCCTTTGCTTTTGGCTTTGCTTTTGTTGTTACAGTTATTGTTATTGTTGTTGCTGCTTGCCATTGCAGTTTGGCTGCCTATTGCACTTTGCCAGCTCACACGCTCTTTCGTACACAAACGTTGACAGCGACTGCGACAGCGCGGGCGCGCTCTCTACATAACGGTTTTGATTCAAGCGCTCGCTTTCACTCACTCACTCACTCACTCACTCCTTCGTTTGGGCAGTGCGAAAGGGAGACACAACTATGCAAATGAATGCGCTGCTGGAACCAGGCACAACCGCACGCGAGGAACGTCGAACAGCAACTGAATTCGCATTGTGGCTGGCTCGAGATGTTGCCCGTTGCCATAGTCGCTGCCTGCTGCCTGCTGCCTGCATGTCTGCCACTGAGTCCATCCACGTGGATGCTGGGCGCCAGTGCGCAGACGCGTCGTAGTAAAGCCCGTAGTAATTGGATGCTATTTGAATTTCATTCATGACACACACACACACACAAACACACACACACACACACAGACACTGTTAATCGACTTTCGCATTATCGAGTCGATCGCAGTGATCTGGCAACGCCAGCATTTAAATTCTATCACTTCAGCAGCCCCTGCGCAACACTGAGCAATTAATTGTTTTGTTTTCAACGCCGTGAACAACGAAATGTCAACGGATCATCGCAATGCTGAATTTTGTGAACACATTTGAGTTGATGGCGGTCAACTACCATGGGGACGAGGAGCAGCATCACCGGTTCGTGCACGACGCCAAGCTGCTGATCAATGCGATCGTCATGCAGCTGCACAAAATCAACTCCGTCTTCAAAGACCACATGGGTGCGCTGCGCACAACGGGTAAGCCAACTGCCATTTGTTTTGCCATTGCTGTGCAGCTAGTCAAGGTGACTGCAATCTGTTGCAGCCGCGTTCCTTAGCGGGATTACCATGGATATGCCGCTTGGCTTTGAGGTATTCCTGCCCATACGGCTGCCCGTCGCGCTGTCGGCCAGGTTCAATGAGGAGCAGCGCACCGTTCAGCTCTACAGAAGCAACTACTCGCACCCATTCTTCTTCGGCGACGCTGCGAATGCCAAGTGCATGAATCTGCGCATGCAGCAGGACATGCAGCACGTCATCGGCAAGGTGCCCTTCATAGCCGGCTACTGGGGCGCCATCTACGACATCAAGTACAGGCCGATGTGCTACAACCGCATTCCCTTCGCCCACCAGGTGTACGCGGAGGAGAGGGGCGCCACCGATCGCGGCATCTGCTTCGACTTCATCCTGGCCCTAGAGCTCGACGGCGCCGAGCTGCCGCTGCCCCTGTACTACAAGGCGCCCATTGCCTACAAGTGGCTCGCCTTCGGGCTGGTGGACATCAATCGCAGTCACGACTCCGCCGACTGGGGCGTCCTCGTGCCGCGCTGGCAGTCGGCCAACGTGGCCTTGCGTCTGCGCTCCCACAACATGCTGCTCCTGCTGCGCCGCCTGCTCTACGCGCAGGAATGCTTCACCCTGGCCGCGCCTTTCCTGATCAAGTTCTGCTTCGCCATGACCACCGTGGACTGTGGCGAGCATTACAAACGCATGGGCGTGGCCGAACTGATGATAACTGTAAGTATATTGGTATTGCGTATGATTCCAGTTAAAAATGAATAGGTAGATAGAGAGGGAGAGAGGGAGGGAGAATATAGGTAGTCTTCTAAGCAGTTTAACAAATTCCTAAGACACTCTATTTATCCACCCGTAGACGCTGGGCCACCAGGTCTTTCGCAATTTCTGTGAGCTGATTGTCAAGTCGGCCGTGGGCGATCACGACGCCAACGTGGCCGCCACGGAGGAGCTGCGCGAGGAGCAGATGTGCGGCAAAGGACTCTTCGCGATGCTGTCCAAGGGCTTCAAAATAAATAAGGTCAGCACGCGGTTCATAGCGGATTACTTTCAAGTCAACTATGTCCAGGTGCGACCGAAAACCCCGACGACACCCGAGCCTACATCGCCGAACCACAGGATGACAGTGACGACGCCGGCGGCAACTGCAGCGCCTCCGAGCGACGATGTGACACCACCACCACCATCCTCAACCGTCGAGCCCCCACCTGCCAGCCTTGCCGCACCACCGGCAAAGGACCCGCTGCCAACCCCAACACAATTCATAGTCAAATTCTTGTCGATGAGCCCGTCGAAGAACGGCAAACGCAATACAAAATACGAAATACGAATCGACACTAGTTAAATTGTGCATAAAGTGGTGCTTCGACGTGCCGCTGCACCGCCGCCCCGAAAGGGTAGCTCCCTGCTTGTTTAAGCCACATTCGAGTTAACTGTAAATTGGCCAGTCGTTTGTGAGGGACAGCAGCAACGTCTCAAATCTCGGTAATAGCGCAACTTTTATGCCCAAAATAAGTGGAACTGTCTGAACACACACACATACACATACACATATATACACTCACACACACACACATACACATATATATACACACTCACACACACACACTCGAGCAGACAAAAGTTAATAAAAGCCAACTAAAAACTAAAGCTCTTTGGGGCTACGTGTCCTTGTTTTACCATGCCCATCCCTTGGCCACGGCTACGGCTACGGCTACGGCTGTGTCTGTGTCTGTGTCTGTATGGCAAAAAGTTAAATTGCAAATAGCTTGGGCAGGTCCAACCCTCAACCCTCAAGCCCTTGCGGCGCAGCGACACAGGCGACATGAAATTTTAGAAAAATTTGCTTTTATTGTTGGGCAAAACAAAAAACGGGCCAAAAGCAAAGAGCAAAAAAAAAAAAATAAGAACACAAAAAAGGAAGGAAGAAGGTAGAAGGTAGACGTGGCAGCTAGGCGTGGGCGCATTAACTGCAAATGGAGTATTGAGTGGCACGCCTAGAGATACCCTGTAAAGTGACGGCAGCTGAGGCAGTAGATAAAATAAGCCTCAACTGGCTCTCATTAACTGCAGCTAAAGCTGTAAGCGTAGTTATCGATATATATCGATAATGCATTAGTGTTGAGCGACTCTGAAAAGATTTACGAATCAGTTATGCATATATTTAATATATAAAATAAGTTTCATATTAAACAAGTGCTGCGGCTACTTCTTAGCATCGATATATATCGAAACAATTATCGAAAAGGAGATGCAGATATAGAGTGAATTGAAGAGCAAGAGGAAGACAATGAGATCTATTCAGAAACTTGAGCTTCTTCTGATAAAAAAGTTAAGCGATTCTTTACATTAACATTCCTGGCAATCGATAGAGTATATCGACTTCGACATGTCGATTTATTGGTATATCAATCGAGAAAACTTATAGATCCACAGCTGCACTGATGGTATCTCTGCATAAAGATAGACACAAACACGATCATATCATAGCTTCTTCGATTCCTTGACAGCTCTGGCATAAAGAACAACTCCATTTGCATTTCAGATGGCTACAGAGTATAAAAGGGTTTAGAGTTTCAACATGTATATATATACACTTGTATACATATACATATATATCTCTTTATCTGTATTGTTGTTTTTGTTTAGTCACGGTTTGAAAGTTTTTCGCTTCAAGCTTTTTGACGTTTCATTGTTGTCAACTTTTAACTAGTTTTTTTTTTTTTTAATGTTGTTATAATTTGGCGAATGCAAATGCAAATGCGGCGACAGCGTTCACTGGGAACGAAAATTCAGCTTCAGCTCAGTTCTGCTCGGGCTGCGCACAATGAGAATTCGAGTGGAAAAAAAAAATGAAATAATATAAGCCAAATGCAATTTGTTTCATATAGTTAAAATATTATGAAAACTATGCTCATATTTCGATGCCCATTCAGAAATGGCAACTGGAGGGTATATTGGGTCGAATCAGAAAAAGATTAACTTTACAGAAATTATATATGGTGGGCGTGTCACACATTCTTCCGATTTCTTGCTCCTGCTCTCACGTCATTCGATAGTTAAGCGATTGCAAGCGAGTATTAGACAGTTGAATACGCCCGTCTGCTCTCTTTTATTCCGCTTTTTGCCGAGTGTCATAAATATATTTTAATACATTCCGAGCATTGTTATAAATTCAATTAAAGCTGCATTTCCTGAGCCTCAATCAAATATTGAAAGCGCATAACGATGTGAGAAGAGTTTAATTCTCTGCTCGACTCGCAGCTCCGTGCTCGTGTTGCCAGTTTGATTGGCAAATTGAGAAAATGATTATTGCATTTTGGCATTTCAATTGCATTTCGTGCTGGACACGCGACAGACACTCGGACACTTTGGGGCTTATAAATGACATCGAGACTTATTTATTTATGGCAGCTCGTCGACTGCCGGCCGCATTTATGCAAATTCATTTGCAGCTGCAACTCAGTCCGAGCGCTGCAGCTGCAGCTGGCCAGGCTCAATAAGCAAACATAATAGACAGCAAAATGAAAAGCCATAAACGCCCCAAAGCCCGAATCCCAAGTCGGAAAAACCGAAATTAAAAGTTCAACTGGCCAAAGGCAGCCAGAAGAAGCCTCAATAGGGCTCGCAGCTGAGTTTTTCGCAATGGAATGGCATGGAGTAATAGCACTTTATGGCCAATATTTAATTAACTTATTCCGAGTCGGAGTCAAGAGTCGTAGCTCAAATAAAGTTCATTTGCTCTGGGGCAAAACAATTTCCCATTCAAATGAGCTCCACTTGAAATATAACTCTATCTCTCTCACTCTGTCTCTCCCTCTCGTCTGTTTCAGCAATGTTTCTATTAGCTTTTTCGAATCTTATTGAATTTCTATTCGATTCCTATTGGCTGCTTATTGACTTGTATCTCCTTGGCGCATCCTTTTTCATATCATCATCTCTTCTTCTTGCCATTCAATCCTCAAGACTTCATAATCCTGCCTATATTCCTTGGCATTCCACTAATATTGGAGTGTTTATTAAACAGATCCCAGCTCCAACTTGAGTATATTTTTTAATCTGCTCTGATGAAAGCATAAAATTTCCACGCAGCATGCAAAAAACTTCCAATCGAGCACAAGGGTGCACTCTCTTTGCCCATTTTATCGGCAGTTATTCGAGATACTCTGGACCGGGGAGGGAAAAACCAGCTCCCAGACGAACTGACGGACAACAGGAGCATCTTTAATCAAAAAATAATTATGAGTGTCGGGGGAGCTGATGGTGGCAATGAAATTACATTTGAATTATGACTAAAACAGAGAGAGAGAGAGAGAGAGAGTGAGAGTGGGGGGCAGAAGCTGTCTGTCTCACTTGATGGCAAATGGAAACCCAAAAAGCTATAACAAGTTGTGCAGTAAATGAGCTAAGCGAAAGCCAAGTGAAATTTGAGTGAGACGAGCGACGAGTGAGGCAGCAGACGAGAAAAGATAGCGCAAATAACAACAGACAACAGAGAACAGCAGCAGCAGCAGCAGGAGTAGCAGGAGCAGCAGCAGCAACAACAAAAATGGCCGCAATTTACGCAACAAACAGAGCGCTGAAAATTGCGACAGCAACGAAACAGGGACGACCGCAAGGACATGACGGCAAAACTTTATGTGCAAAAGAAAACAACGACAGACAATTAATTTGTTTTGCAACAGGAGACACAGGACATCGGGCACATCGGCCACATCGGGGGCAAACAATTTTGTGCTTGTTGGCCAAGAATATTTACGTGGCCGAAAGACAAGTCGCTGGACAAACAAACAGCTGGAGCCAGTAAGCCACACAGACACAGGCAGCCTGCCTCGCCCCGCCCTCTCCTCGCTCTTTCGTCCGCCAGGAATGGTCAAACATTTTACGCTTTTTGTTTAATTAAAATAGCAACAGGATGAGCGATGCTTAAAGGACCTGCGACCCGCTCCTTGGCTGCCGTCGTGCGCCTTTTTCAATTACACTTGCATTTCATAATATACGCTACAACAACAACAACAACAACAACAGCAACATTAGTTTTATCTGAGCTGAGGCCAAAGCAGGAAGCGGAAGCTGTTGCTGCTGCTGCTGCTGCTGCTGTTGCTGCTGGTGCTGCTGCTGCTCCTGCTGCTGCTCCTGCTGCTGCTCCTGCTACTGCTTCCGGGCATGCAGTTAACTTTTATTTGCCTTGCTTTGGCTTGTCCTTTGACATCGGCCTTAAAGCGCACAGTGAAGCCTTTAACTGGCATGGGTGCAGTGAATACGCGCTATAGTGAACTGCTGCCAGATATATGTAGCTCCTCTATCCATTGGCACAGTCCTCACTGCACCGCATTTAGCAGCAACAATAAACAAAGGACAGCAATAAGTGCAGGCATTTCCTGCATGTCCTCTCCACCTGCACAGGTGCGCATATCAATGCGCGTTCGCCATTTGCCACTCGGCATCAAAGCGCAGGCATTCCTCGGCCTGGCCCCAGGAATTTCTCACTCGATATTAAAACATGCAGGCAGCAGTAGACCAGGCGACGTGTTAGCGACTGCTGTAAAAGGATACGCCAGGAGACGTGAGTGCGCCTGAGTAGTGTGTGTGTGCACGTGTGTGTGTGTGTGTGTGTGTGTGTGTGTGTGTGTGTGTGTGTGTGTGTGTATGGGTTCGGCTAGTGTATCACGTTCTTGTCATTTGGCAAATGCCACTTCATAATTCAATAAAACAATAAACGAGCAAATCCTAACAACTTACAACAATCACATTATATACGTATTACGTACTACATATACATATATACATGTGTGTGTGCGTGCGCCACGCCTCCAGCACACAGCCGCCCCCCCCAGAGCCGTGTCCTTCTCAGCATATTTTCATAAATTGCACACGATTTGATATGCATGACATAAACACAAAAGACCAAGCGTAACTGACACGCCCACATGACACGGTGCGCGGAGGGCGGAGGGCGGGGGGCGGCCGCTGGGGAAGAACGCGACACGACAGCAAAAATAGCCAAAATTATGGCATAAAGGATAATCGCCATAAAGCGAGTGAGCGCGAGCGCCTGGAGAGCCCAGAAGGACTGAACGTGGCGCCAGGCGAACGTGTGTCCTGGCCAAGAGCAACGCCGGGCTACGTGCCGGATTTGATGGCACACCAAGAAAAAAGAGCCAAACACAGAAAAGCATCCGAGTTCAAGGCAGAGAAAAACAAAGGAGAAAACAATATGTTTACGCGGCGAACTATAGATGTCCCTATGGGATGGCTATCCCATCCAACTATAGATATCCCATCTATCGTAGTGAAACCTATAGAATATCATTACTAGGATATAATTATACATAGAAACAGATACATATAGATATAGATATATAGATATATAGATATATAGATATATAGATATATAGATATATAGATATATAGATATATAGATATATAGATATATAGATATATAGATATATAGATATAGATATATAGATATATATAGATATAGATATAGATATAGATATAGATATAGATATAGATATAGATATAGATATAGATATAGATATAGATATAGATATAGATATAGATCGAGTTAGCTCTAGATATAGATATGCTCTCGCTATAGCATATCGCTATAGATAAGCTTGAGATCTAGAATAGCTCTAATCAGCTTAGCTATAGTATCGCCTGTATAGATATAGATATCGATATGATATAGATATAGTATAGATTAGATAGAGTATAGATATAGTCTAGATCGCTTAGATTCGATATAGATTAGACCCACGATTAGATATGATACACAGTTATTACCGACCCCCGATACAGATTTATTTCATGCAACATATTGCAATCGCTTTATTCGTTAGCTATGAGTACATACGGTACAGCAAAGTATCTTATGTACATAGACATATATATATATATGTTGACTGATATACATATATATATGTGTGTGTATGGGTGTGTAATTAAGTGCCTGTCTATGAATGTATGTGTGTGTGTGTGTGTGTGTGGTGTCTGTATGAGAGTGTATAAATGATTCATGTATAAAGAGTTATTTTCAGTTATTAGCAAAACGCACGCTAGCTAGAGAGCTGCAGTTATACATATATGGAGTGGGGTATAGGAATGGGGGGGGTCGTGGGTCCGATCGTGCAAATGCCCAAGTTCTAGCCAAAAGTTGAGCATTTGACGACAGGGCCGACAGGTGAGTACTTAAACTAAGTAAACGCTTCCGTTGAAAGCCAGCGTTGCCGGACTCGCTTTGCTCGGAATTTACAATTTGTAAATAGCATTGACATTCGGCCCGGCCTGAACCATGGCATCCTTGTGAACCTGGTACTGCAGCTCCACCTCGCTCAGCTGCAGCAGTTGCTTCATCTTGTGCCCAATGGCCAGAATAGCCTGCTGATTGCGCGAGTCCTTGGTCCACAGAGCTAAGAATACGACGATCGTTATATAGTCTATGGATATCTAGAGTCCCTGCCGAGCTACTCACATATCTTGCTTGCCTTGTTGCGCACATTAATAACCACGCCACAGATCTGCTCCGAGTACTCAAAGCACTCGCCAATGGTGCACAAAAGCTACAGAAGATATCATATCATAATAGCTTCACAAGCATGCTTGATGGAGTGTGCCGCTTACCAAATCATGCCACAACTTGTCCACCAGTTCCTTGGAGTCCTTGTCCAAAAACATGACCCAGCGACCGCCGTCCTTGTTGACATCATCCTCCCACATGGGACTGCAGATAAATCATATATATATAATAATAGGAAAGACAAAGACAGCATGATTCAAGATTAGCTAACCGTATGCCATGCTTGAACACCATATAGTCATTGAATACTTTAAGATCCGATGGCGGCTTAATAAAGTAGTAGACACTGCAGAGGGAGAGGGAGAGAGGAATAGAGATTACGATATATATCTATATATCTATAAGTATTCACTGCGATTACCTGAAGAAATCCTCGACAGTGTTGAAGCTGGTCACATCGCTGAGCATGTCGGACCAGGACTTGGTGCGATCGTTCTCCCAGTGCCACAGCGTCCAGGTGTGCTCCAGTGGATGCTTGAAGCACAGATCGTAGTCAATCGAGCTGAGCACACGGTTCAGCGACGGCTGCAGCTCGGCCGCGGCGGCAGCGAACTGCTCATCGGCCACCACCACGTTGTTCCCATTGCCGCCGGCGTAGATGCCCTGCCCGGACTCGGCCACCTCGGTGCCGTTGTTGTAGTTGTCGTAGCCCATGGTTTGAGTTACTTTAAAGTACTTCTGCAATATAGCGCCTATTTCGTAAAACTTTTACTCAAAACTTGCTTAGGCCACACGTTAACGGCTCTTTTTTTCTATTTTTCTTTTTTTTATGTTAAGTTGGGGTTTTTTTTTTGGTTCAAATACGTTTTTTTTTTTATTTTTTGGTAAAAACATACGAAAAAAAAGCCGTATGAGTATAATGAATATGAGACTTTTCTTGTGTTGCTCGGACGAGTTTAAGAGAATTATGAAAGAATTGTAAAACTGCAAATCATCCAATTTGTGACAGTTGACAGCGAACAGTCGTCGCCTGCTAGGTATGCTGGGCACTGGAACACTGGAAAATGCCGTAGGATGCCAGATCAATCAGTTCTATAGTTCAGTGAACAAGTTTTTAAGCTGCCAGATCAATCTGTTCATGAAGTGCTAACAAGTTTTATACATTTATAAGAGTTGCCAGATCAATAAGTCGGTCAAGTGCTAGAACGAACCGAGTTTTATAAACAGAGTTAAATTATGGCTTCCGAATCGGCGATGCTAGATTAGCTGGATTTAAAGAAGGCATAAAGCAGAGATATCCTTATAACAAAAGTTTTACCAGTTGTCCCCAACGTTGTCAGATCCGAAATCAGATGCACTGTGGGTAAAAATAGGCTAAAACTGGCTAAAGTGTAAAATGTAGATGAAATAGAATAGCAATGAAAAGAAAACATACGAAAAGTAGCAAGTATGTATATATGTATATATGTATGTATGTATGTATGTATGTATGTATATATGTATGTATGTATGTATGTTAAACAAATTATTAGCAGTGACCTGTTTGGCACATCATAACAATAAAATGTAATAAAGTATTTTCTCCCTCTCTATATTTCCTTTACGAATTTCTTATAAGTATTTACTCCAAGAATTCCTTTTAAGTGTTTCCTCTAAGCATTATCTCCAAGAAATTCTTCTATGTGTTTCCTCTCAGAATATCCGCCATTTAGTTCTTTCAAGTCTCTAATGCGTAGCTGAACGATCACAGAATACCCTCACTTTACTTTACTGCACTGCATTGTTGACCCCCACCGGGCCTGGGAGACTGAAGAAATGCTGCAACTGCTGCCCATTATATAGGGCGATTCTCACTCACGCACTGACTGGCGCTCAATGAGCTCAGATGAGCACGACGTCGCCTCGATCGTTGCAGTCGACCTTTGGGCCCTGCTGCTGCACCCTCGAGTATAAATACCTAATGGGAGCTTCTGCATACACATGTAGACAACTTAAATGATCTTCAATAGCTCTTCGATCCTCTTGCTTCTGTTAGACAGACAGAGACACAGGCATGCGAACATAGTTGACGTTGGTGAACGATCACAGAATATTATTTTTCACTTTACTTCACTT
This sequence comes from Drosophila navojoa, assembly GCF_054131105.1. Lineage (NCBI taxonomy): Eukaryota > Metazoa > Arthropoda > Insecta > Diptera > Drosophilidae > Drosophila > Drosophila navojoa. The sequence goes on along the minus strand of NC_142892.1, from coordinate 1,156,093 downwards.
TATTGCACTGGGCAACTGAAGAAAAGCAGCACCTGCTGCCCATTATATAGGGATACTTTCACTCTCACCTAATTGCGCTCAAATGTTGATCGTTGCAGTCGACCTTTAGGGGACCAATGGGAACACTCTCTGCTCAAGTATAAATACCCAATGAGAGCTTCTGCATACACATGTAGACAACTTAAATGAGCTCTCTTCTTCGGTGACAGCTAGCGATCGTTGCAGTGGACCAATAGGAGCGCCCGCTGCTGCTGCGGGCATTCTAACTTCGTTTTACTCAAGTATAAATACCAAATGAGAGCTTCTACATACAAATGAAGACAACTTGAATGATCTTCTAAAGCTCTTCCATTCTCTTCTTTCTGTTAGACAGACATGCGAACATACATAGTTAAATCAAATTATGTTTAATAAGGCTAAATGTTGATATGCTAAGTAACTGTTGTACATTAATATTTATGATTGTTAGTTCTTCTGTTTGATCGTAAGGACAAATACTTGTACATAGTCCGCCTCAATATCTCAATATTCAATTCCACACTCATTTTCCACAGATCTAGCCTGAAAGAGGCTAAACGTGCAGCACTGTTGCGCCCAGTGCCAACTGCAGCGGGTGTGCCGTGTCGTGGCTGCGCGCGATCAATTGAAATGTCACGCTAATAAAATAAAATGGCAGCGCGCATACGATAAATGCGCCCAAAATAATAAAATGTGACTCAAATGAGCGAACGCGACAGGCAAAGCCAAAGGCAGGAGACGGCAGCAGGAGCTCGCTTGGCTGGCTGGCTGGCTGTCTGCCATCCCTTAACTGTCTCACTCTAGCACACTCTCTCTCTCTCTCTCTCTCTCTCTCACTCTCTCTCTCTCTCTCTCTCTCTCTCTTCCTCTCTCTGTGCAACAGTTTGCTTGCAGTCAATAATCGAAATCGACTTGGGCTTGTGGCAATAAAAATTTGTCTTCGCCGCTTAAGTTTTGCGCCTTGTTGCACAGACAGACAGAGAGACGCCTGCCCCCTGCTCCTGCCCGGCTCCTGCTGATAATAAAATATGTGAGTCCCTGCCACGCTGGCTGCCTGGGTAAGTAGCTTTGGGCCCTTGTAATGTGCACCATTTGCGCCAGCCAAGCCACTGTGTGGCTTTTGCCACAAGTTGTGGCTCTTTGGACATGTCTGCCTCGCTCGCTCTACGCTCTACCCTCTATCCCTCTCTCGCTCCGGCTTGCGTGTGAATTATGTTGGCCAAGTTAGTGTACAACAGGGCGACGACTAAGTTGAGCGCTGCAAATAAGTTTCCTGCTTCAATTTACTTAAAAATTCTATTTATTTTAGGTCTTAAGCAGCTGCCACGCCCCTGCCCCAAACGCCCCGTTTGTCCGGTTAAGCTGGCGAAACGATTTTGTCTCTAGCTGTTTCTCTTCTCCTTGGCTCGCTCAAGTTTTGGCGTAAATCGCATAAATCCTAAGCCAACGGCGAGTGAGCATATTTACAGTTGATTAGCGCAGTTGAAATAAATAGAGAAATGAATTATTCGTAGATATATGTCTAGATACATAAGAGAAAAGATATACGGACAAGGAATCTGAATCGCATTCAGTCCAAACTCAAATTTAACATTATCCAACTGAATTACTGTATATGAACTATAATCTTAAAGTTAACTTTTGAGGTAATCTAAATATTTGACACGCATACTTTGGCTGTCCGAAGGAACTATAACGTTTGTTAAATCCAAACAAATGTTTAACTTGCCGTTACAAATCCCCAAACTTTTTCCAGGTGCCAGACGCTGCGTATACGTAATATGTTACAGCGCTTTGCACTTTGCCGCGCTGCGAGTACTGCTGTAGCTGTATGGGTCAGTAAATCTTTTAAAATATTGTAATGTTACATAGTGCAAAAAGCAACATAAAAGGAAAAGAAAAGAAAAGAAAAGCAAGGAAAGGAAAAGAAAGCGAGCGAAGCGAGGCAAAAGCTGAGCAGCAGCTTAAGCGAGCTTCGAGTGGCAAGCCGTAAAACCAAGAGATGAGCAGGAGGAGCATGTCTTGAGAGCTGGCAGCAAGAAATGAAAATGATTTGAGGCATTAGGTAGAGCACATCTCCCGCCCCCAGCTATAAAACTGCATGCCTTCCGTGCCCGTGTTTTTTGGCCCCGGCCACAGTCCCAGCCCAAGCCCCAACTATGGCTCCGGCTCCGGATGCTGATTGCTGGAGATTTCCGGAACGATGAAAGCGCCAAGCACGCGATGATGTACGATATGAAGGCGAGCTCGTTTATTTCGCACCTGAATGGCAGATCAAGAGCGGATGGATGGGCGAGCCACATGAAACAATAAAAGTACAAGGTGCCAGCCAGGAAGTGCCATAAACGTGTGGGTGGCCGCCATATGTGTGAGCGTATGTGTGTGTGTGTGCCTCGAGGCATCCAAAAACTGGCAAAGAGGCAAAGGCAAGGCAAGGCTCACCTCCTGCTAAATGCTGCAAAGATGAAGTCGCTGCCAAGTCGCGCATCTGTCAGGCTCAGCCACCCATGCCCAGGCCGAGCTGAGCAAGAGCAAGAGCCAGAGCCAGAGCCAAAGCAAAAGGCCAGGTGAAAGTCATTTCACGCTGTTGTAGCGCAAAAGATTAAAATAATAGCAGCGCGTAAATTAAACAGCCAGAAAGACCGAGCAGCATCGGCGTATTCCTGCCTGCCACCCATGCAGCCAGTCGAGTGGCAACCGCAGCGATTCTTTTGTCTTTGCGCGTCTCTCTCTGTCTGTGCGTGTGTGTGTGTGTGTGTGTGTGTGCGGTCTGGTGCTAAAACCGTAAGACGCTTAGCAGCTAACGGGCATGGGCAATACTTGCCCGCCATTCGCACCATCTGATGCGCCACCAGAAACAACGGCAACAACAGCAGCAGCAGCAGCAGCAGCAGCAGCAGCAGCAGCCGCAACGAGAGCGGCAACAACGCGTTGTCAGCACTTCATTTTGAGCCAACATGCCGCGTGCTTCACTTAATGCGTCAGCCGAGGAGGTGGGCAGCAGGTGTATGACAGCACCCAAACCCTTGTAACATTATCCTGTAAACACACAAACGCAGTTGCATTACTTTACGGGTATTATAAAGCAAAGGCGGCAAAACTTAACAAATCAATATGTTAACGAATGGAAATATACATACATATGTTGATTTTATATTATTTATATTATATACTCATTAGCTTAAACCTACTTTAATAACTATTAATGAATTAATTTACATATTCACAACCATTGAGTTCTCTTTCAATGAACTAAACGTTTTCGTTTTATTTGTCGCCTGCACCGCTGCACACAATGTATTATTCTGTGCAGTACCGTTGCATGCAAAAGGGAATGAGTTGAGCGCTTTTCGGTATGCGCTGATTCGTTAAGCTGTCCTCCTCCCACTTCACGCGTTCCACTCTCGTTCTACTCCCACTACTTTGCTTCACTCTCTTCACTCTCTACTGTCGTGACTTTGAGTGCTTGTGGCTTGTCTTTTTCTACTTGTTACTCCGTCGCTACTTCTTCGTCTTTTTCGCTTTTGCGCTTCTCCTTAAGCTTAATGCTTTATGTTTGCCAGCTTTTAGCTCCATTGTTGTTGCTGCGGCTGCGGCTGCTGCTGCTTCTACTGCCTTTGCTGCTGTTGTTCTGCTGCTGCCATTGCAAGGTACTTTGCTTTTGTTCGATGAAACGTAAAAATAGCAACAAGCAACGAAAACTCATTTTTAGACAATGCCGCATAATTCCAACGGATGCGGATGAGGAATACAGCGTACGTCCTTTTTGCTGTAATGAGGTGCATGCTTTACCTGTTGTTGCTGTTCTTGTTGTTGCCACTGCTGCTGATGTTGTTGTGGTTAGCTGTTGTCTGTGTGAGCAAAGTTTCTCTACTTATGTTTACATTTCAATGCGTCGTTTTTGCTACCTGCTTCAAAGTAACCGCAAGAAGTTTTCTTACGCGCTGTCAGTTTTTATAATGAAAGCGGAGGGTTGCCAGACCCCAGCAGAAAAAAATATACATATGTATATAAGAGCAGCCAGGGCTGCCAGTAGCAGTAAAAATTTGCTTATGCATGGTAACTCAACAGAGAAGGTCACTTTAACTTTTGAACCCTTTTACACACACCAGCAAGCACACACACACACACACTCTCGCAGTCACATATGCCAGCCTGTTGCTGCCTTGTGATTTACAGTTGTTGTTGTTGCTGGTCATTTACGCCCATTTAGCCACATTTAACAAAGTCAACAATAAAGTCAAAAAGTTTTGTTGAAGTTGTTGTTGCTGCTACTACTGCTGCTGCTGCTGCTGCTGCTAAAGTTCAGTCGAAACGATAATTGCCAAAAGTTTTGGCCAGAAGCCTACCCACTCTGGGCCTGGTCAACAGTTATCAGTTTATCGAACTGCTTTTCCGTTCGACTCAAATTGAATAAACATCTAATTTCTATGCTCGGCTCTGCCCAGAGACACTTCTCCATAGACCATTAAATCATCATCATTCGCATTTCGGATTACGGAGCTGTTGACGTATTTAGGTTTCAGGCCTCATTAGCGACAACAGCAGCAGAAGCTGCAACAGGAGAACCAACAACAACAACAACAGCAACAGCAGGTGTCAATATTAATTTACTACCTGCTCAAGGATATTCTGCTTCTGGCTGGAATTTAGCTTTTCAGGTTTGGCAACCAGATACATCTGAGTGGGCCGTAGGCGTGCGGAAGAGCTGCTTCATATTTTATGGAATTTGTGGTCTCTGCGGTAATTACGGTAAAGCTAGCTGAGAAAATGTATACTAACAGAGTATATATAGGTAAATAATTATGTATATATATAAAGTAGATAAAAAAAATATAAAATGTCTAAAGAGAACGAGAGAAGCTAAAGAAGTTGAATTAGGAATGAAAACAATCCATGAAACAGATAAACACAAATATAAATAAAGTATTTATATAGTAAATTATAAAGCACTTATAATTTATCGATTTGAATTCTTTCGCATAATATATGTAATTTACTTCTGCATTAATCTAGACAAGAAGACGGATGTATCCCAAGATAGGCTTGATAAGATATTTGGATGGATCCACTTGGCAACCGAATGGTAGCCCTCGCTATTAATATGCAGAGCAGCTTCGCTCGGCTACGTCTTGAAGGCTGCCTAGTGGATCGGCCCATTAACGTGGCTAATGGAGCGGCTGAATTATTCGGGCAGGCGAACGTTGCGCATTTTTAAGCAAGGCCACAACAAATGGAAGCGAAAGAATAAATAAACAGGCAAAAATATTTCAATGAAACTTAAACTTTTATTTTAATGTCGTAAACAAAATCACAAGCTGTTGGTTGGCTGAGGTATGCGATATGCAAATATACATATATATACACAGATATATATATTTATATTGAACTGCACACACTCTACTTCTTCAGCAGCAGAGGGGCGGCGGCGGCTAGGGGGCGTGCCACATAGGGCGCAGCGAGAGGTGCGCTGTAGGCCAGAGGAGCAGCGGCAGCATAGCGAGTGTAGGCGGCGGCCAGGGGAGCGGTGTAGGCGGCAGCGACTGGAGCAGTGTAGGCAGCGGCAACGGGAGCGGTGTAGGCAGCGGCCAGAGGGGCGGTGTAGGCGGCAGCAACTGGGGCAGTGTAGGCGGCGGGGAAGGCGGCGCTATGGGCGATCTGGTGGGCGGTGTAGCTGGAGGCGTAGGGTGCCACGTAGGCGGCGCTGCCGACCACAGCCGGTGCGGTGTAGGCCAAGGGAGCGACAATGCCGGGCTTGGCAGAGGCCACAGCCACAACAGCGAAGAAGCAGACGGCGAACTGGAAAGAAGAAGACAATTAGAGCTGGAACTCGAAGCTGGAACTGGAGGTGGAACTGGAGCAGGTGCAGCAGCAGGAGCAGAAGCAGGAGCTACTTACGTATTTGAACATGTTGATTGTTTGGGTTTTGGATAGTTGTCAGCTAGTGGATGACCAGTTGATTTGTGATGCCAATTCGAAGACAGCGCTGCGCTTTTATAGCCAAATGCCTAAGCCGAAGCGTCAGCACTTACACTTTTCATCGGTTTTCGAGTGTCGCTGGCTAGTTACCCGTCTAGCTGCTGCTTGGTTATGCGGAGCACGCGCAACGGTTGCCAAGTCAACGACTGGCAACTGACGAAGACAATGCTGTCCATGTTGCGCATGCGCAATTCTTGGCCAGCGAATAATGTCGGTTGGCTTGGACTTAATGTGTCTGCGTGCCTGGCGTCCGTTACATTTGACTCGGCCATGACCTTCAGCTGCCGCCAAATGGCTTGCCAGCTGGGTAATACCGAAATACTCGCTCTCGAAACGGTAGCACACCAAATGTCGCTACTAAATGGTGTGATTAACGATATCACAATAAACGAATTGCATTTTAATTTGATGCTCATGAATAAATAGCTCAGAGGCGTTAAGTGTGGCTTGTGTAAATGTGCAGAGTGCTGCCAGATTGTTCTTAAGAATTAGGGCATTTTGTGTGTCTTTATTATTTGGTATTTATTTTTTGGTATGCTGGCGTGTAAGTTGCGAGTGTTGCCAGAAAGCTTGCAGTTTATGAATCAGTGCATTTTTAATAAATACATATATCATAATTAATGCGTTTTGAGTAGTATTTGGTATATTCATTAATTTTAAACAGGAAATAGCATCAAATTTAGTGCATTTTTTAATGCAATTCTCGCTGATTTACGTTTTTCTTTTCAAATATGTATGTAAATATATTCGTTCAATTTAATTAAAGCTCAGCTATTTCCATATGCTGTCCATTTCATGCAATATTTCAATACAATGTTTTCAACTATTTGCCGGCGCATATTTTCAATTATTACGTATACGCAATTTCAATGAATTTTGCGCTCAGCTTGATTAACTGTTTATGCGCCATATGCACATAATATACCATACAATGAGTGCCCCGCACGCGCACGCACCAATTACCATAACTAATGCCCCACCAAAGACCCTATCAATCCAGTCCAAGTACCTAAGAGCTTACCTACATACATATTTATGTATAGGGAGGGATAAACTCAGCTCACGCCAAATGAAATTCAATGGAAAATTAATTAACAAATGTCATAAATTGCCAAAGGGGGAGAATAAAAATGTGCGATATGCGAACCCTTGACAAACTGCGCTGGGGGCTGAGGCAAATGCAGCGCTTAAAAACTCACTAATTAGACGTATCGAGAGGGTGTATGTGTGTGTGGGTGTGGGTGTTTGTGTAGGTGTGTTGCTGTCAAGGTGTTTACAACACACACACACACACACATACTCAGTTGCACACACACTCGAAAAAGTGTTGAAGCGTGAATTTTGCTTAAAAATGCCAATTACGCGATTTCGCAAGAATCGAGCGCAGGCTGCGTGGCATGCGGCATGTGGCAGGGGCAGGGTGTAGCTGTGGCAGCTGCAAGGGTTGGTTTGTAGTGGGTGTCCGTAACATGCCAACAAAGTTGTCCTGCAAATATTTCTGCTGCTGCTGCTGCTGCTGCTGCTGCTGCTGCTGCTGCTGCTGCTGCCGCCTCTGTTGCTGCTGCTGCTGCTGCTGTTGATGATGATGTTGCTGATGTCGCTGAAGCATTTGTTTGGCTTCCCATTGCTGGCGGCTTGGCTCAAGTGTTTGCCTTGTGACTGTGCATATGCAACAGAGAATATTTTGCGGTGGGCGTGGTCGTGGGCATGGCTGACGCCCACTAAATGCACAATCATGAGGCAGCAGCAATTGAAATTAAGCTGCAGCAGCAACTGCCTCCTATTTGTCGCCCATCACTTGACTTGGGGGCGTGGCATGCGGCACAATGCGGCGACGCTTTCATTGTCAGGCAAATGGCGCATATTGGTTAATCCGTCTAAAAGCTTTGATCACACAAAAACCCAAAACCCGATTTCAAGTGCGACGCGACAATTCTCAAGTGACCCAACGGCGCTGGCAACATATCAAAGGAGTTGCCCCAGCTCACCAGCTCTCACTCCCTCTTCTATCCCGGCTGCCCGGCTAAGTGGCAGCGAGTAATTAAAAGAGAAATGTGCACAAAAAAGGAGCAAAGCAACAACAACAACAACAACAAAGCTGAAAAAAACGGAAAACCACCCGGCACAAAGCACAACAAGGACTTCGCTTCCTCTACACGCTCTGCAGTTAACTTCTCCTGCTCCACCCTTTCTCCCTCCTATTGAACCCTGCCTTATGTACTCGCTTTATTGCCCCTAATAAAGGCGTCTAGCGGCTGGGCGTGGCAGCAGCTGTGCGCGCGCGTTAATGCGTCGTCGCTCAAGTGCCGTAAAACGTGAGTGACACACACACACGCACACGCACACACGCACACAGAGAGAGGTCTATTATAAATTTTGTTTTGAATTTGTCTAGAAATGCGTGCGACTTTTGACGGGCGCTGGCTGCTGCCTTTAAGTGGTTTCAACAAATTATTCATGATAAAGTGCCAACAACAACAACAACAACAGCAGCAGCAGCAGGAACAACAACAATAACAGGATTGAGCAATGGCTTAGCTGCGTGAAGGCCATAAAAACCAGGGCTGCAGAAACAGAACATAAAATCCGAATCAAATTTGAAATGTGTATAAATAGATGTGATAGTCTTATGATATACATACATACATATATATTAAGACAGGTATAAACCTGTTATTATTTTTTATATTTTTCAGAGCAAAATTCGTAATATCTTAAGATATACTTTTAAATTAGTTTCAAATAAAACAATTTCTTGCTTCATGTATTACTGTTATTATTATAATATATATGGAGATCTCTTCAGTTCTACTCCTATTCCAAAATCTCATTCGTAATATCTCTTTCACTTACTCGAAATATACCATTCAAATTATTATTTGGAGCTCTACTTGAGTAAAATAAATGTTTTTACGCTCGATTTGCACTCAAAACTTTTTTGCCCTAGTATGACTCCTTTGTTCTGCCACGCCCCCTACGACAAACTCCTGCCCTTGACTCATGTCTGATTCGTGCCGCATATTTCCAAAGTTTTTTGTTGTTCTTGTTGTTGTTGTATTCTATAATTGGTTTATGGCTTTTTGTAGAGCCCGAGAGGAAGCCGCATTTCAATTGCTTTTCTTTTATTCATTCTTTTGTGTCGCAAAAACCTAATCAAATTACCAAAAGGCCGACGCGCACGTCCCAAATGCGATTTACATGCGATAACAACAACCACCACAACAACGACGACAACAACAACAGCCAAATATTTGGCCCAATAAGCTGAGCTGCCAAGTCGCCGTCAGCTATGCCCGTTGCATTTGTAAGTGCAACCTTCAGTCGAGGGCCCCTTCGATGCGCCACCCGGCCCAGAGGCGCGACTCAGCTATAAAAGCTCCCCAGTTGGTCAAAAGCGATATCAAACAACGTTCACAACTTTTACAGTTAACAACCAACCAAAAAAACAACCAAAACCATCAACATGAAATTCGTAAGTAGCTCCAGCTCCTGCTCCTGCTCCTGCTCCTGCTCCTGCTCCTGCTCCTGCTGCTGCACCTGCTCCAGTTCCAGTTCGAGTTCGAGCTCTAATTGTCTTCTTCTTTCCAGTTCGCCGTCTGCTTCTTCGCTGTTGTGGCTGTGGCCTCTGCCAAGCCCGGCATTGTCGCTCCCTTGGCCTACACCGCACCGGCTGTGGTCGGCAGCGCCGCCTACGTGGCACCCTACGCCTCCAGCTACACCGCCCACCAGATCGCCCATAGCGCCGCCTTCCCCGCTGCCTACACTGCCCCAGTTGCTGCCGCCTACACTGCGCCCATTGCCGCCGCTGCCTACACCGCTCCCGTTGCCGCTGCCTACTCCGCTCCAGTCGCCGCCGCTTACTCCGCTCCTCTGGCCGCTGCCTACACCGCTCCCGTTGCCGCCGCCTACTCCGCTCCTCTGCTGCTGAAGAAGTAAGACGTTGACTGAAATGTGACCAGGTCTTGACATCCCCAAGTGTAAATAAACAATTTCGCAAACATCCAAAAACCAATGCAGTAAATTATTTGATCGAAATGGAGCTCGGTCTTTGGGTTAGGGTTTGGGTTTGCTTCTCCGACTCACGCCTCCGTGTGCTTTGGCATGGCAACGAGTCTTTTGATACAAACAGCAGCAGGCAGAGAGTCGTTGACTAACATGCTCCTACTCCTGCTCCAGCTCCAGCTCCTGCTCCTGCTCCTGCTCCTGCAAGTCACATCTCCTCTGCTATCGGAATTTAAGGATCTGGGCAACGCTGGGCTGGGCGCAGTTTCTACTATTTAAAAAGGGATTTCTTTTTTATGAAATATGCTTCCTTTCAGCGCTTCCTGCCCCAGCGGCAGTCGAGTTTTCTGCTTGACTTTGCCCCAACCCCCTGCGGGTCCTCCCCCCTCCCCCTTCCCCCCCGGTCCCTGAAAGCGTTGAAAGCTTGAGAGGTGCCCCGGGCAACGCAGCTGGATACTGATGAAGGCGACAGCGCTGGAGCTGCTGCTGCTTATCATAACTTTGCCATCTTTACCGCTGCCGCTGCCTCCGCCCTCCCCCCCCCGGCTGTCGCAGTCAGGCTCTTAGCTCTGCTCATCCTGTGCTCAGGTAGTAAATGCCAAGTAGTTGTAAAGTTTTGTGCAGCGTAAGCGGAAAAGTCTTGTAAAAAAGAAATGCCAAGGGCGTGCCGTAGCAGGAGACGGCAGGAGATAGGAGAGGGAGGCGGATAGCTGGATAGCTGCAGCCAGGATGGTGACTGCAGCATTTTCACAACTTCACGGCAACAGATAGCGTCCAAATTTAATGACCTTTTATTCAATAAAACAGCGTCAAGCTGAAAACTTTGCTGCCTTCATAACGCCATGTTTCCCGGATCCGCTAATGCATTGTGCCCAGCGGGCAGCAGGAGGAGAGGGGCGTGATTGATGGCCAGCGACTGACTGCGCTCTTGTTCTGCCTTGACTTTGTCTCGGTTCAATTTGCATGTGTGTGTGTGTGTAAAATGGAAGCTTGTTTATAGTAATATTTGAATATTTTTTTAGGCAACATAAAATTGCAATTATTCAGTGAGTTGGCTGCAAACGAAATGAGGGAAAATCAGGAAATGGGAAAAGGCCGAAATCAGAGTGAAAAACTATTTGGAAAAAGCTTGCAGCATAATGAGAAATGCGAGCAAATGTTTTTCTTGCTTTATCTGTTTTTCTCTCTTTCTCTTCTTCTGTTTGTTTGTTTGCTTTCAACTCAACTGGCAGAGCAATAAAAATTGAGTAAATAAAATTTGTATTCACTTTATATAATTTTGACGATTTTTCAAGTCAGACAAATACACACACACACGCACACAGCTGGCTGCCAGACACTTACACACACACACACACACACACACATAGACACCTGGCACAATCTGCTGGGACTGATGCCGTTTCGAAATAAACACAATCATGTGCAAACGTGTTTTCAAATGGATTACATGAATAAAAGATTTATACACGTAAGGTAAATCAGTAGCGGGTTACCAAGGCACACACACAGAGAGAGAGAGAGAGGGAGGTAGAGTCAAAGACACATTCTGAGGCAGCCAAAGGTAAGACGTGCAGGTGAAAATATGCGCACATGTAAGCAAATTTCATAGGACCAAATGAAAATCCCACAGCCAATGCTGCCAGCTGTGGCAGCTAACAGACAAGCTACACGCTTGCCACACATACATTAACATATACACCGATGCAGATACAGATACAGTTACATATACACAGATACAGATACAAATCTGCAAAGAAACACGTGTACGTACGGCTGCCTTTTTTATTGATTTGCTTATTATTCTATATATGTGTAGGTATATATGTGTAGGTATGTGTGTGCATGTGTGTTTGTGTGTGTGTGTGTGTGTCTGTGTTGATTTCATAAATGCTTTTATTTTATTTACAGCAGCCGCCAAAACGAATCAACGTAAAATGTGAGACTCACACACACACGCACACACACACACACACGTAGTTTAATCAATTTTGTCGCTGTAGCTACACCTCTGCTCGCTCAATACTGTATATTTAGTACATATATAAAACAAAGCAACAGGCTCAGCGCCTCAAGTACGGATAGTAGGCGGGATACGCGGCGTATGAGCCGTAATAGACGGGCGTATACGCATACGCCGCATAGGCCGGATAGTAGGCGGCGGGGGCGGCGGCGGCGGCGACAACTGGGACAGCAGCTGCCGGTGCAGCGACGGTTGCATAGCCCACAGGCGTGGCAGCCAGCAAATGGGGCTTGGCCGTGCAGCTACTCAAAGAGAGCAGCAACGAGAGCTGTCAAAGGAAGAGAGAGAGAGACAGAGTCAGTGAGAGAGCGAGAGAGCGAGAGAGCGAGAGCTGATCGTACTCACCAACAGCACCTTGAACAGCATTCTATCCAGCCAAGTGTTGCACGTCTGATATCCAAAATTTGATTGACAAACTGAGCAGCCGTGTCAATCATATTTATAGCCTTCGGCCTGTCCAATTGCCTGAGCAGCTGACGTCACTCGCTCAGCCAGGGGAGAGCGTGAGAGAGTCATTAATATGTCGCTGCCGAGCGCAATAAGGCGCATAAATTATATTGTAATGCTATATCAAATTGCTAAATAAAAGAATCGGCAATCAGAACTACAATACTAAGTGTATGCAAATACTCGAATACCCTGGCCTATTTGCTGGACACTGGTAGCACCAGCAATGCTCTTTTATATACTATATAAAACTCTATAATATATATATGTATAATACGTTTAGGCTATTTCATAAATCAAAATTAATATAAATGTAGTGTCAATATTGTAATGTAACATATTTCGCATACATAAATCATTTACCAACACTGTTTGCAGCCTTTACTTGCTTTTGTTCTCTTCTAACTGTTTAAATGTCTCGAAGTAAACTTCGTATTATACTCTCCCTTTCTCAGAGTACCCATCAATCGTTTTCCAACACTGCTCCACGCATACATCCTGTTCGATTCCCCTACCAATGTCATGATACCCCATTCCCACACACGCACACACTTTGTAGAATTTGCAAACGTTTCGGATGCCTTCTTTGGACTGTCATTCATTACAAATAGCCGCAGCCAGCGCTGAGTAGCTCCATTGAGCGCCCGCCCCAAGACCCGCTCCAGCCCTAGCAGCGGGCCCAATGTCTGAGTTGCCTTTGTGCATAAGATATTTGCGTTTATTTAGACGTTGTAAAAATTATAATTATGTGTGCGTGCCATGCATGACAATGAGACAAGACGACACTGAGAAGGAGAGAGAGAGAGAGAAGGCGAGAATACAAAAGAAAACTGAAAAACAAGACCATATTTTGCGATCAATTCTATTAGATAAGCCCTGTGGGCGTTGCCTTCCAACGACACGACTCTAGGCCACAAAATTCGCAAACAAACGTTGATGATGATGATGATGATGTTGTTGATGATGTTTGTTTTTGTTGCTGTTGTGTTGGCTTCAACTATGCAGCCGACACTGGCAGAGGCTGGACGTTTGTGACAAAGTTAAGCAACATGTTTCACAAGCCATAAATAATTAATTTATGCAGCCGCTGTGTGCAAAATGCCTAAATATAGACCATAAATTTGCATAGTCAGAAGCTGATGAAGCCATTTGCCATCTATGCATATACGAGAGTAAGCATACATACATATATATTATTTACTATACCACTGCATATCCACACACACGCACACACACACATACAGTGAGCTGTAAGCAAACTAACTTTGATAAGTTCTCAAGAGATTAAGAAATTTTGTTTCATAGACTGAGCTTACTTATAAAGCAATCGACATTATTTAAATATTTTACAAGTTAATCAACACTAACTTAATTTTATCAGAAAAATATTTAAATATCAACACTAACTTAATTTTATATATATTAAAAAAATACTTAAATATTTTACAGGTTGATCAACGCTAACTTAACTTTATATATACTAAAAAAAAAAATATTTTTCATTATTTTACAAGTTTATCAACGCTAACTTAATTTTATATATATTAAAAAATATATATTTAAATATTTTACTAGTTGATCAACGCTAACTTAATTTTATATATATTAAAAAAATTATTTATTTAAATATTTTACAAGTTGATCAACGCTAACTTAATTTTATATATGTATTATAAAAAAATATATATTTAAATTTTTTACAAGTTGATCAACACTAACTTAATTTTATATATATTCAAAAAATACATATATACAATAGAATATCGCGTTAGTAATTATTATTCCATAAAAAAATATATGTAATAAGTAAATAATAATAATAATAGTTAACTTTACATTCACTGCTTAATAGTAAACTAATAAATATACTAAATGATGATATGCTAGTATACTTAGTATTTATTAAAAATCATGCTTCTCTAATTTTACACAAGCAAATTTAGCTATTAAAGCATATGAGAAATATTTAAAGTATTTTTATTGGCTTCCTTATAAAACGACTTTTCGGTATGCGTTTGGCTGGTATTTAAAAAATACTCAACTCGCTCCACTTCAACATTGCTCCACTGTGGCTGTGGCAAGTAAATTTTGTGCCGCAGTTACTTCAGCAATGCGGCAAGTTCATTGACCACTCGCAATTGCCGCTTGACCACGCCCACGCCAACGCTCACGCCCACACCCACACCCATAAGCAGCAACAGCAACTGCTTTTGGCGACATTTCCATTTTATTTCTCGCTTTGCTTGTTTCCGTTCGCTTCTTTTATGCGCTCGCTCGCTAATTTCAGCTGCTTACAAAATGGCGACGGCCTCGTGCAGCTGGCAGCCATTTTGTTGCTGTTGCTGCTGTTGCTGCTGTTGTTGTGTGCGCAGTGTTGCATAATTAAAAAATATTAGCCGTTGTTTACGAGCTGCCTCTCAGCTGGCAGCTCCCGCGGCCATTGTTGCTATTCAGCTCGAGATTACTAATTAAAGCATCGTAGAATTTCGAATTCATTAACAAGCAGCTGCCTGCAAAGTAAATAAACAATTGCATTTATTAACTTTACTTTTGTTTTTATAAAATTTATACTTTTATTATTTAACTGATTTTCAAATCATTTTACTTTTTGTTTTATATTGCATTTTCGTTAAATTATTTATATTTTTTTTATTTTTCTGACCAAATTTGATTTACTTTATTTATAATTTATATTTTACATTACACGTCTTGTACTTAATTTATATTAAAAATTAATTTTAATTTAATTAATTTTAAATTAATTTTACTTTTTGTTTTATATTGCACTTCCGTTAAATTATTTATATTATTTGTTATTTTTCTGACCAAATTTGATTTACTTTATTTATAATTTATAATTTACATTACACGTCTTGTACTTAATTTATATTAAAAATTAATTTTAATTTAATTAATTTTAAATTAATTTTACTTTTTGTTTTATATTGCACTTCCGTTAAATTATTTATATTATTTTTTATTTTTCTGACCAAATTTGATTTACTTTATTTATAATTTAAAATTTACATTACACGTCTTGTACTTAATTTATATTTAAAATGAATGAATTTACGTTAAGTTTGATCAAGGGAAATTTAAAAATAATTTATTCAACGCTTGTTCTAGGGTTACATTGCATGTGATCTGCCAATGTTATATTTTGTGCCCAGATGCCGTGGCCATAGCACATCCGGCTGGCGCCCATCTCAGTATAGATATGTTTGAGAGGCAGTATGTCGGACAAGCGAAGGGGCACGCGAGGGCGTGCGCGTCGGGGCGTTACCGGCCGTCGGAGCACACTGCGCGGCACGGCGGTGGCCAGCAGAATACGCCGATAGGTCCGCCAGCCATTCTTCCGATCGTACTCCTGGTGAAAGTACTGAGGCACTCCGCTCAGGACCTGCCAGCGCGCGAGGCGCGCGTGTGCCCGGTAGGCAGCTACTTGAAACCCCAACGCCTGCGCATCGATCTTCGGGTACTTGGGGTATTTGCGCAGCTTCCCATTCCTGTGGTAGTAGATGAGGCACTCGCGGCGCAGCTGCTTGTTGCGCCGGCGCAGATACGTCAGCTCGGCCTCGTTGTCACGCCTGGTCGTCTGTCCAGGTGAGGATTCGGGCGAGTGCCTCCTTGTTGGCTCTATGAGCGCCGTCACCTTCCGCCTCGCTGCAGCACTCGCCACCCGCTTCTCTGTCGCCTCGCTCGACGCCCGACTGGATGTACTGTCCACATCCTGCATTTGCTCGAAGTTCCCTCCCTTAGCTTTGATGATTTCCTTGTACAGCTTCGAGCAGCTTTTCTGTAAAGCCCTATCATTCACTTTACTGATGCTCTCTTCCGATATGGTAGACAGAGGAGGTCCGTCTAGCCTCCGCATTGACTCGACGACGGCCTCTACCTGCAGCATTCTCCCGCTCTCTGCCATGCACAGCAACCGCTCAGTCGCGCTCTGATAGCACTCGTGCGAATCGAACGTATCATAGAGCGTCTGATGTGAACTTGCGGAACTCCTCGTGCTCTCCCGTCCGAGGGTCGCCTCTTCGAGACTCGAGCGGTAGCTCAATTGACGCTTGATAGATGCAGTCCGATTAGAATAGATATCTTCTTTGGCTGTCGTCGACTCTTCCGTTTCAAGCTGAGAGGGTGTTTGCACTTCGGTCTCAGGCGGATATGGTGTTGACGCTTCGGTTTCAGGTGGAGAGAGTGTTTCTCCATCGGTCTCAGGCGGAGAGGGTGTTTGCTTCTCGAGTATAGGTGTGAGCACGTGTTTGGAATAGGTTCTACTTGTAGATACACTAGGCAGTGCCGTATATCGGTCCGTCTCGGGCGGAGTCGATGTTTCCCCAGGCGGAGAGGGTGTTTGCTCCTCGGGTATAGGTGTGAGCACGTGTTTGGAATAGGTTCTACTTGTAGATACACTAGGCAGTGCCGTATATCGGTCCGTCTCGGGCAAAGTCGATGTTTCCCCATCGATCTCAGGCGGAGAGGGTGTTTGCTCCTCGGGTATAGGTGTGAGCACGTGTTTGGAATAGGTTCTACTTGTAGATACACTAGGCAGTGCCGTATATCGGTACGTCTCGGGCGGAGTCGATGTTTCCCCATCGGTCTCAGGCGGAGAGGGTGTTTTCTTCTCGGGTATAGGTGTGAGCACGAGTTTGGAATAGGTTCTACTTGTATATACACTAGGCAGTGCCGTATATCGGTCCGTCTCGGGCGGAGTCGATGTTTCCCCATCGGTCTCAGGCGGAGAGGGTGTTTTCTCCTCGGGTATAGGAGTGAGCACGTGCTTGGAATAGGTTCTACTTGTAGATACACTAGGCAGTGCCGTATATCGGTCCGTCTCGAACGGAGACGATGTTTGCACATCGGTCTGAGAGGGTGTCTGCTCCCCGGCTATAGGTGTGAGGACGTGCGTGGAACGGGTTCTATTCGTAGTCACAACAGGCAGACCCGTATATCCGTCCAGTACTTTGTTCAGATTCTTGCCCATGCTGTTCACGTCCGTAAAGGGCACCTGCAGATAGCCAATCTCCTTCAAATGGCCGTACATCAGCAGCATCAAACTGTTTCTGGCCCACTTTTGGGGCTTGGGCGCAGCTAGGAAGATCTGTAGCCAATATGTGATGAGCTCTTGATCCGATGCGGAGGCTTCCTGTTGGAAGACCGGCTCGTATTCCTCCAGCTGTTGGGCGAAATGGCGATCCAGCCATTTCTCATTGGGTTCCTTCGTCATTGCCTGTATTCAAATATAAATATGTATATTTATTTATTCCAGAGAGAGAGAGTTAAAAAAATATATGTAAACTGCTGAGTATCCAAATATAGAATGAGCTCAATTCCCAGGCCGAGTTGCCCAGCAAGCTAGCAAGTGGCTTCAACAATCTGTCAAGGACGCTGTAGCAGGCCATGACAGGATTATGATGTCTGCCTCCAGGCGAACTGCGACCGCGCATAACTTTCACAACATCGCATCAAGTGGAGCACCAAGTGGCGCTGCATGCACCTTGAAGTGCCACAAACCAACGCCATGTCATTTACAATAAGCACAAAGGCAGCTGGCGGAGATGCCTGCGCCGACAGCAAAGCGTGTGGTTTGCCTTGTTACGCAAATTTTCATTAGCGCTGCGCGCGTATAAATTAGGAAAATGAAGCAGCAGGCAGCGGCAAAGCACTTGAGTGCAGCGGAACGGCTCTTACTCTCGGCTGGGGCGCCTAAGCTTGCCCCAGCAGCGGGTGGCCCAACCACAGCCACAACAACAACAGCTAGCAAAGTGTAGCTGCTGCGGTCTGTGGCTAGCAAAGCAGGTGTGTGTGTGTGCCTCTCTGTGTGTGTGGGCCGCATTAATTTATATTGTTAGGCATGAGCTAGAAAATAAGCACGCACAACCTGTCCAAAACAATGCCAAGACAGCAACAGCAACAGCAACAACAACAAGCACTAAAATAAATACCAAAAGTCTAATTATAGTGTTTTTATTTCAAATTGCAATAGCCGCACTGATATGGCAGCCCTGTCCATAGTAAGCTGCTGCTCGCCATTAAAATCATCATCAAATTTAAAATGGCAGCAACTAGCATACCAGCACTAACCAGATACCAGCATACCATCTTTCTCACGTACACGACTGTTTATCGATATATCTGCATACATACAAATGCATTTATGTGATCACACCTCCTATCGCAACTAGAGCTACATCTCGCTGGCAACGCTGCGACGCTTGCAGCTGGCAACACTGTCTTTTGCAGCTTTTGCGCAAGCGTTCCGCACTTTATTGAAATGGATTACGAGCCACAGCACAAATATCGTAAAAATCAAGTAAACGGCACACTTTATGTGACCACCTGCTTGTATTTGGATCCCCACAGGGTCGCCGAGCTGGAGCAAGGCGCCGATGAGGTGAAACCCATGTATATAGATCACACAAAACAAGGTACATACTAAGCTTACTTTTGCAGCTGTTTCTGACTCACATTCACAAGCGCACCACGGCGGACCACATCATGCAGGTGGCAATTGACCTGGGCCCCGTGTACACGCTGCGCTTCAAGGTTGACCTCTCGGGCTGCAGTCGTGGCTATGCCTACCTACAGTACGTCGATAGAATGCACAAAACGGAGCTAATTGAAACGTAATAAATCTAGTATTTAGACCAATAAGTACATATATTTATAACCTTCCTTGATCATTAGGCTGGAGCATCGCTTTCGGCGCGAGAATATGAGGATTCATGTGCGCGAGTCACGCAATCGCAGAGATCTCATCCTGAACAATGTCCACCACCTGACACCGCTGCAGGTGCATCATGAGCTGCGCCTGGTCAGCCACTATCTGAAGCTCACCGTGTACGAGTATGAGCCCAAGCGCTACATCTATGTCATAAAGTATCGCAACAACGACGAGGCGGCCATGGCGCATCACAAGCTGCGCAACAAAGCGGGACGCTTCGGCCTGGATGCGTCTATCGATTGGCTGGACAAGGGTCAGATGCTGAGGGACCTGAACCTAGAGCACAGCTGCTGTGTCCAGCTATCGCGCGACTCTGACCACCTCCAAGCCAGTGCCAACAGCTGCCGTTGCTTCTGTATTTAAGTGCAATCCTTCTATTTGATACACATACATACATATGTAAATGAGAAAAAACCCAACTTTAATTATACGTTTCCTGCTTTTGTGATTATAAATGCGACGCTTTACTCATTCTTCTTTCTGCTGCTTGCCTCAAGAGCAGCCGCATCTTCTTGACTTCATTAAAGTCAAGGAGTGAAAACATTGTAAGGATATGAAGAAGTTGTTTTCTCGCATGCAAATTAATGCGGTGTTTATATTAAATACTCTATTGTAGGGTATTTAGCCTAGATCATAATGTGTGTACGATGTTAAAAATTATATGAAGATGAATGTCTCTCTTGCTACTCTAGCTTGTATGGAAGGCAAGGATCTTAAAGCTGTTGGTCTGGATGAGTTGAGTGATGTTGCTCTCTAATGCATGCGTAAATCGATAACATTATCGATATAATCATAAGTAACGATAATGATTCTGTTTAAGATATCGATGTGTCAGTCAGATCTGCTACATCAATTAGAGATCAATATACGATCGCTTTGATCTACCAATAAGAAAGTTCCTTTAACCCAACCAAGTTCAGGGTATTTCCGAAGTCGTTGACCCACAGCTGAAGCACTCTGCTTATTGTTATTGTTGAGTGCGACAACTGGCTGGTGACAGTGAGCCGCTGCAGCAGCTGCCACATGCCACATGCCACATGCTACTTGCCACCTGCCACCCAGCCCAGCCCAGCCCCGCACTTTGGGGCAATGCAAGGGCCTGCGGCATAATGCAATTAAATGAGTGCATTAAGCAAGAGCAGACCCAGCAGCGGCAGTAGTGGCAGCAGCGCTCGTCCACCTGTACAGGCTGCCATGGATAGACAAACTTCAACCGGGCGTGGGCGTGGCTGAACTGAAGCTCATCCATCAAGGCGGCGCATAGTAATGCGATTGTCAGCAGCAGCTGGCGGATGTTGTGCCTCGACGGAAGCGGATGCGGATGCGGATGCTGTTGTCCTTGCTGCTGCAATTAAATTAGAGCTTGAAAATCGAAATGCAGCTTTACGGAAAAAGAAAACAGAAACACAGGCGCAGTGGGGAAGGAATGAGGCGGGAGGACGGCTAGCCGGGAGAGTCGCGTGAGTCGAGAGTCTGAAGAAAAAGTTAATAAATATTCATTGGATTCTGTCAGGCAGCACCTCCGTGTTGATTTGCATTAATTTGTTAATTCAAGCGCAAAGTGCCACGCCCACACCAGCGCACACCAGCACATCCCTAACCACTTGAAGGCCATTAAAGGTCCCGCTTTTTGTGGCATTTGCAATTAAATGGCTCGGATTTTTGCTACTTGCTGCAGGCAACTGTGGAGCTTAGCCTCAGCTGGCATCGCTGCGACTTGTGACCCATTTTGGCCATGCCAGGACTTAGCCTCAGCCGAGCCGGGCGAGCCGAGCCGAGCCGGGCGTATTGAAGCTAGTGCCAATATTTGCTTAGCATAACTACCCTCAGGTAGGTGTGACCCCGTTTGCTTATGTCTTTAAGGCGTCGCCCCGCGCGTAGGCGTAAGCGTAGGCGTGGATCCAGGGATTTGGGTCAGAGATTATATGCCTGGCATTTGCTCTGTGCGCTGCGCCCTGTGTGTAGCGACTTTCAAACGGAAAGCGAGAGTTATGCACATATTGTGCTGGCCCGGCCGGGTCTGGCTTAAAGCCAACATTCAGTCTAAGCCCTCGCTGGCAGCGTTCTCTGCTGCAAGCTCACGTCGACCGCAGCGGGCCAAAGTGGGCAAAGAGCATTCCAGATGCGATTGTGGCAACAGCTACAGGATACAGCACTTAGCTTCATTTTTTTTGATGATGACTCTTCCCTTTAGATTCGTTTTTCCTCTTTTTTTTTTTTTTTTTGGGTAAGCAAGTTTTCTTTTGGCCAGTTTTCCATTCGGAAATGGCATTAACAACATGCGTCATGCATATGCATGGCTTTAGCTCTACGTTTTTTTCGGTTTTTGGCCGGAATCCACTCGTCTGGCTAGAACCAAAGAATTCGCTGTCCCAGCTGCGGTTACATGAGCTATGAAGCGGGAAAATGCACGAAAATTGTTACAAAAATACGCTTAGTTAGCATTAAATCAACAGTCAGCTCAGAGCAATGCCTTAAAGCCTGGCCTGGGTGGAATCATAGAAGAGTTACATCACTATCCATTGTATGGCTAGTGATTCTATTGAAGTTTGGTCAGTTACAAAATTCTTAAGCTCAAACATTGAATCAAATCAAAGCCTAAATAAAAATACTAAACACATTTCACATCGATTCGCCAATGGCTTAAGAAACATGAATTTCTTATTAAACAAAACGAGAATTATTTATTTACATCAAGGCAACCACAAAAATGTTGCTCAAGCTCAAAAGCGCAACAAATTCCAAAAAGCGTAAATAAAACCAAATTAAGCTGCAAACAAAAATACCAAAACTGAAAATACCTAAGGAACCATACGCATACCAAGGGAGTTGCCAGAGGTCTAGGAAAGAAGGCAAATGCCTTTACTAATTTCGCAAGGAAAATATTAAATATTTGGTATATTTGGCAACAGCTTTTGAGCATAGATGAGTCTGGGGCTTGGGGGCTTTATACTTTATTAAACAATTCAATTTTAGCACCAGCTACAAATTGAGCTCGAGTCCCAGCCGGTAGCAAACCTTTTGGGCCATAAATTGATAATGACTGCTGGCAATATTTTTATAGAGAGGCAGCAGGAGCCGGCGTAGGCAGTGCCTAATCGCCATGGCTAATGCGCCAGAAGTCGTCTCTCTCTCCCCCTCTGTTTTTTACTAAAATTAATGAAAAAAGTTGTGGACACAGTTGTGGGTTAGCCTGTGACTTTGACATAAAGCACAAACAACAACAACGAACGGCACATTTATGTATATTTGATGTGTTCCTTACACTGTGAAATCCTTGAGGTATTATTAAAAAATTCGTTGCTGTCCCTCTAAAAAACCAAGTGAAAGCCCTACAGCAGAGGGTCACGACTGTAGAATACTCGTTCTGAGAATTTGCCATGGAATAGCCAGAAAGTGAGGCAGAATATGCAGAGAGTCCGTAAGAGAACGACTAAACATAAGAAACTGATGTCTATGACATCTAATTATTATTTATATTAATGTGCATAAGCCTTATACATATATGAATATTCTTTGACAACGTAATTTGGTAATCCTATTTAAATATACTTGCATTTCTGTTAGTCTGTCTGTCTAACAGAAGCAAGAGCATCGAAGAGCTATAGAAGATCATTCAAGTTGTCTTCATTTGTATGCAGAAGCTCTCATTTGGTATTTATACATGAGTAAAACGAAGTTAAAGTGCTCGCAGCAGCAGAGGGCGCTCCTATTGGTCCACTGCAACGATCGCTACCTGTCGCCGAAGAAGAGAGATCATTTAAGTTGTCTACATGTGTATGCAGAAGCTCTCATTGGGTATTTTTACTTGAGAGTGCAGCAGCAGAGAGTGCTCCCATTGGTCCCCTAAAAGTCGACTGCAACGATCAAAATTTGAGCGCAACTTGGTGAGAGTGAAAGTCGCCCTATATATTGGGCAGCAGGCGCTGCATTTCTTCAGTCGCCCAGGCCCGGTGGGGGTCAACAGTGCAGTGCAGTAAAGTGAAGTGAAGTGAAAAATAATATTCTGTGATCGCTCAGCTACGCATTAAGGACTTGGAAGAAATTCTCGAAGGAAACAGAGATAATGCTAACAAAACAAAATTCTTTAAACACATGAAATTCTTAGAAAAAATACCTCAAATG
Organism: Drosophila navojoa; assembly: GCF_054131105.1. Taxonomy (NCBI): domain Eukaryota; kingdom Metazoa; phylum Arthropoda; class Insecta; order Diptera; family Drosophilidae; genus Drosophila; species Drosophila navojoa. Next base: position 1,132,772 of record NC_142892.1, on the reverse strand, counting down.
AATATACCAAACTAATATACCCGATCTCTGTTTGAGAACAAGCACAGCTAGCAGCCTGTTGTAGTTGTTGTCGTTGTTGTAGCAGCGCCCCAAATGAGTTTATGAGCGTGTCATGTTGTTGTCCCTGTGTCGCTGCGTCCTTGTTGCTCCTTGCCATTGCTCTGTGTTTATATTGCATATTAAATATATTTTGGCAGTTCTCTGGCCCCGCCCCCACCCCTGCAGCATCACGTTCGCCTTACCGTCTGTAACTTGGCTTGTTGACAATAAAATAACATTTTGCACTCACTTATCCAGCTGGTACTTCAGCTTCGAGAGTTTTAATGAAAAAAGTTTCATTTAACAGAAACATACATACATATTTACATGCATGCATATATATATATTATATGTATAATAGAGTTGTTTGTATGCCGATTGTCTTCCTTCTTACTCAGCCCGCAGCTGTTTTCCATTTGACTGTTTGCTTCATTAAAAACGCATGCCAATAAACACAATAAAAACACTTCATCATTGCTTGAATTTCTTGTGCAAACTTTTTTCGCCCCCCAACAGTTCAACTAACCATCTACGTGGCCATCATCTCAATATATATTGAGCATACGCAGCGTGAGCCAAAGGAGCAGCCGCTGGATAAGAGCTGACTGCCTGCCGGACTGCCCCACTGCCTGGCTGACTTCTAGCAGCTGCAGATGGCTGACTTTCTTATGGCTTTGCCTGATTGTCTGTTGCTCCGACGCTCACTTTTCGCTATGGCCATTGAAAATCAATCAATAAAACTCCGAGAGCAAAGTCGATTGTGAGGAATGTTTGTACCCTGCACATAGGAAAGAAAGAGTATGTAAAGCATTAACGTGGATAACAATAGAGAAATAACAATCATAGTACACTATTATAATTTTATGTATATGTAGGGCTAGCAATCTCTTTGGAACTGTTCAAACTACACACATAGAGTTTGGTATACCTCTACTCTAATAAATACAAAATGAAATTTAAGACCACAATCATATTAGGTTTTCTTTCTAGGGTATCTTAAAGTTACTACTCTACTCTAATCACGCCTCTCTCTACAGACATGTGCACTCTATATGGTTATAGAGTCATGTCTCTAGCCCTGTGCTATGTGAAGTTTTTGAAATGCTATGCGCAATATTGAAGCAGCTGCTCATACTTTGGCCAACATTCCAGCTCAGAGTCAAACAGACAGACGGACGGATGGACAAATCAACGGAACGACAATTGGACGGACAAATCGATTATTTGCAAAGCATAAAATACAGCATTAAACGAAATCAAATATAAAATCAAATCAAATGAAATAAAATAAAATATGGTTATGCCAAAGGCGCCCGCTCTATCGCCCTCTCCTGCTCTCCCTCACGCTCTCTCTCTCTCTCTTTCTCTTGCTTTTGCTGTAAATGTTGGCAAATTCCATGAACGTTTTCTCCAACAGAAGTTTAATTTCATTTCGAATTCGCCTTTGCCGTTGCCGTTGCCAGGCAGCTGTTGCTCTACACTACACCGTCCCTCCGCGCCCCCCTCTAGCTGTGCGCGCTGCTATTTCATCTACTTATTTCGCATTATTTATTGTGCAATAAAATACGAAAAAAAAACGGAAAAAAATGTAAAACTTTGCATTTGCATAGCTACAAAATATGTATATAGTATAGTCAGCTCTTTGTCCGAGCCACACTTTCGCCTGCAATTTTGTACCAGAATTTCATTATCAACGAATGTCGCTTAAGTGCACATTGAATTCAATTAAGCACCAACACATGCAGAACAGAACGTAGAGAAAGAGAGAGAGAGAGAGAGAGAGCGTTGGCAAAAGAAAAAAAGTAAAACTATATTTTCATAGTTGGCAATTGAAAATTGCATTATACAACATGCATTTTCCATATTGAGAGCTGGCGCACCCAAACCCATACACACACCCACACACACGCATTCACAGGCGTGCATATATTGCTTTGAGCAAAGCAAAAGCCGCAGTTCAAACCCCACATGAGGTCAGGCTACAGAATCATATCAAATTTGGTTTCTGTTGCGCTACATTAGGTTCTGCTTGGCTCTCTGCTTGGCAAGCAATCCATTTGTGAAGAATTATAACAAATGACTATTAAGTGACGTCTATGAATATGGGTCTGACGCCTTTTTAATTAGCTATTTTCTGTTGAAGAAATAACTGCTCACATTTGAGAGTGGCCAACTCAGATATTTTTGTGACAAAAATAACTTGATTTGTCAAAGTCTGCCTGCCAACGCTTTTAAACTTTAGCATTTGATAATTAGGTATTAACTGGTCCCACTTCATAATAGTTTTCTTTCATTTGTTGTTTTTATTTCAATTGCTCCCTCTCTTCTTCGTCAGTTATTTCTGCAACGAGCTGCCAAAGTCAAGCATTTAACAATTATACTCAACTGGTCACACTTAAAAATAGCCATAAACGATCTTTCATTCTCTCTCCATCTCTCTATCTCTCCAGCTTCAGCAGCTCATTTAAAACGCTTGGCAACGCCTCCAAAGTTAAGCATATTGCAATTATGCTTAGCTGGTCACACTTAGGCAATGGCTTATTAGACACTTGGCTGAATTGCTTTTATTGCAGCGTCTCACAAGTTTGTTCGAGCTGAACTTTGGCGCTCGCCTCAAAATTGTTATGCTGCATTGGACACTTGGGCCCGGCTAGAAGATGCTGTGAATGCTTCCTGTGCTCGCTCCTTTCCGGTGAGGCAACCACGTCCCCAGACAAGCAGGCAGCTGCTACTGCTGTTGCTGTTGCTATTGCCTCTGCTGCTACTGCTGCGGTAGCCATTATTTCCTGCATTTAATTGCACTACTCTCAGCTGCGGTTTTCTGCTACATTTGTTGCAGCTCGCCTCACGCCCGACCAACGATAATGTACTTTAGCCAAGACCACACATCTGCTTACCTCCCACTCACCTTCTATTGTTTCCTTTTTTTGACTGCTTTTCGTTAGTATTTTTTTGTTAGGTATTTTTGTTGCTGCAGATTTTGACGGGCTTGTTACTCAGTCGGTTGGAGCAGATCGCAGGGCGCGGCCATCAAATGATTTATACTTTAATAAGCGTGCACAGGACATGCTGAGAAATTAGATGTGCTGGGGCCGCGGAGTCCTCTGAGAAACTGCCATCGCCCACTCGCTTCAGCCATTTCATCTTGATGCTCACAAAAGGAATTTGCGCAATTTATGAGCGCAAACAAAAAAATCGAACTAAAAAATGCCATAGGAACGGCAAAGGAATTAAACAGCATGGCCAAGAATATTTCCAGCTTATCGGCGGCAGGATGTGCGCCTGCCATTGTATATACGTCCATACTCCCTCTCACTCTCGCTCTCTCTCTCTCTCTCTCTCTCTCTCTCTGTGGATGTCTTGCAAGTATTTGCGGCATTTTAGTGCCATTATCTTGGCTAGAAAGGTGTGAAAACTTTGTGGAGCAAGGCATTCCATTGACCTCGGCCCACAGCATAGGCAGCCAAGCAGCCAGTGAAAACCGAAAACCGAAAACTGAAAGCCGAAAACTGATAACTGACACAGAGCTCCTTTTGGGCGGCTGTACGCAACCAACAAAGGCAAACCTGAATTTTAAATGAGTTTTGGCTTTAAGCTTGTATTTAAGAAATTTGAATAATTATCAAAGGACGACCCATAGTCAAAATTAAATTAACAAACAATTTAATGGTTGAATCCTTGTTAAGTGCTGTCCTTAAAAGTCCTTGTTCTAATCTAAACGGGTCTGCAAACGTTATTAGGAAACATTACGGCTCTAGTGCTAATGGACATTTCCCTTTCTCTGTATTCTCGATCCATTTCACTTTCTCTCTCTAATTCTTTCTCTGCTTCACACTCCCTTTAACTTTCTCCACATTATCGGATTCTCTCTTTCTTTCTTAACTAGTTATCTGTCTCTCATTTGAATTGCTTTTAAAATTTTCCGTCAGATCCAAATTTTACTATCTGACTTTGTGAAAAACAAAAATGTAAAAAAAAAAACAATGAAAATTTTACAGATTCCCACAATTGGCCAAACATAAGAAACAAAATACATAAATCAAAGCTGTAGATCAATCTCTGATCTATGAATCTGGGGAAAATGAGTGAAATTAATGAGAACACGCTGGACCGGCACTTCGTGTCGCAGCTGCGCATAATGTTCGACGTCTACTCGAAGAACATTAGCAAGTCGGACTTCGTGATGAGCCAGCAGTGGCTGCAGGTCTTCCACAAGTCCAGCCGGGCCGAGAAATATGCCAGGAACTGTCTGATGCTGCTCATGTACGGGCAGCTGCGCGAGATGGGCAAACTGGGAATGCCCTTTATCAAGATGGAGAATATGGATCGTTCGCTCGAGGATGTGCTCAGCGACTATCAAGGCAGTCAGGGAATAGAGGCGGAAATGGAGGTATGCCAGAAGCAGGAACTGGAGCAGAAGCAGGAGCTAGAGCAGGAGCGGGAACAGCAGCAGACGCGCCAGGAAATGAAGCATCAAAAGGAACAGTGGAAACAGCATCAGCTTCCGCAGCAAGGAAAACCCAAACTGGAGATGATTCCAGAGGAAATGGACTTACCGGAACTAGATTTGGCTAACGAGGACGTGGCATCTGCAGTGACCTCAAACATGTCCTGCTACAACGATAGTCGGATGCTGCACGAACGTCTTGGAGGTGGCAGCCAATGCATCGACTATGCCGACCCCAGCTTCGAGCTGCTCACGCAGCGGAACCAACAGCTCCTCAAAGAGATCAATCAAATGCACGCTCGCACCATGGAGAACGAGCAGCTCTATCGGCAAGCCGATACCCATTGGCAGCAGCGCATACTGGAGGGCCAGGGTCACCTCCCGCTGCCGCTGTCCAAGGCACGGATGCAGTGGCTGCTGCAGCGCATAGATCACGGCGCACAGCTGGCCATACGCCAGCTGAAGGACTGGGCGACAAGCACCGGACCTTTGAACTTCCTATACATAAGCCTACAGCACATACTGGAAGACGACCCGGAGGCACGGAAGCTGCTCGCCGACCTGGATCGCAAGCTGGAGGCGGTGCTGGACAACATGCTGGAGCAGGCCGGTGAGCGTCGAGAGAAGAATGTGCGCATGCTCTACGACAAGCTGTTCCAGCAGCAGCAGGAGGCGCTGATCACCAAGCAGCAGCTGCTCCACCGCGAGCAGCGGGCACTGATGCTGGCGCGCCAGCAGCTGCAGGTGCACGTACAGGATCTGAAGCAGCGCGAGGAAATCTTCTGGGAACAGGCGGCTGCCTCGCCCTACTTCTCAAAGCAGTCCAGAGCGATCAGCTACAACAAGGCGGAAACAATGCGCAGCACCAAAACCCAAACGAACAGCGACATATTCGATCCCGACAGCAACAGCAGCAGCGACTTCTGTGGCTGCGACGACTGCCAGCCCGAGCTCGGGCAGCTGAGCAACCCCGAAGATCTAATGGACACATACGACAAGCGCAGCTGCCAGTACTGCCAGTCGCAGCGGCCAAGGGACGTCGAGTCCAGCAGCAAATGCTAAATTGTTCTTAAATAACTTGACTTTCCTATCTCTGTGTGTATGGTATATAATAACTAAATATATTTTCTATTCCTGCTAACAACTAATTCACTGCGTCTGTGTGTGTGTGGCTGTCAATTGCCAGGAACTGGACTCGCCAAAGTTTTAATGTAGTTTTAATTTGCTCGTAAGCACTGGAAACTTGGCCAGGATAACTATGAAAAAAAAAAGGAAAAGGCAAGTGCAAAACTTGCCTCGCAACAACAACAACAACGACAACAGCAACAGCTTTGCTCGTAATTAGTTTTTAAGCGCTGTGTGTGTGTGTTTGTGTGTGTGGCATTAGATATGACAGCATGATGCAGTTAAGCACTTCTTAACGACGACAATACTGCTGGCCTGGCTGCCTGGTGTGTGGCTGCCGATAATGGCGCAAGTATAATAAGTGCAATTGATTTTCTTGCCAAGTTTCCACAAGTTGCGGCAGTTGGTGCCAAGCCAAACGCAGCCGGATTATAGTTTACTGCAGCACAGTGTCTTCATTAGAGACCAATACAGTGGTGTCTGCATTATGAGTCATAGCTGCTGTGATGTCCAGGTGTATATAATATGTGTACAGTTGCATCCTTGCTCCAGGTCAATCAACTGTCGTGGTGTCTCATAGTTGCTTAAATTTCATATTAATTATAGAGCTTACTCAACATCTTTCGCTTTTAGGTCTTTTCGAGACATAACAACCGCCATTTTGTATTAAATATTGCTATTGCCCTCTGGCTGCGCCTAAAAGTATGCTACAAAAAACTTAACTTCATCCATTGTCTGATTTTAGTTGTTGCGCGGAAAAGCATGCTATGAAAATTGCAAAATACCCAATTGTTTGCTGCACTTGCAAAAGCAAGCTACATTTTCTTTCGTTAAATTCATATATTTATAGAAGCAAACTGACATTCATACATAACTACTGTGTGCTTACAAAGGTGTTTACTTCACCTGCATGGTGGCAACATTTTAATATGCTTTGCAAAACACACAAAATAATAAGGAAAACAACAAAAAGCTTGAGTAACAGGACTTACGTGCACTTACATATATATATGTATATAGACAAAGCAAACAGCGTGTCCAAGTTCAAACGTTCAACATCCGCTGACGATAGCGAAAATACAGTTTTCCAACATTTGTTGCCAAAGTGTGGCGAACATTTTGTGAAATTTGATAAAGCATAGCATTTGGTAATAAGTACATGATGGTTGACTGAACTTCAAGCGACCCAGTCATACATATTTGAAAGGAAAACAACAAAATATTCTTTTAAAAAAACAGGAATCAAGTAAACTGTATAAAAGTTGTGGCTGCGAAAAAGTTGCAAAGCAAATGCAGCTGCCATACCCCACGACTCCGCTGAATGACAATAGCTCAAAATATGTGAGACCAACTGTCGAAGTGAAGCGCGGCGAAAAGCACGAATAAAGAATGCGGCGAAAACAGGAAAACAAAAAAGTGTGTGAAAAGTTTTCGTTCTTCGCTTTAATGATGCGCACAGACAGCGAAAACTTCGCTCAGACAGCAGAGGCTTACCGACACCGGGTTGGATGGGAGCAGGGAGAGCGGGGGGAGAGTCCTGACTCTCTGAGCCATAAACATAAAATTTGAGTTGTGGCTTTCGTTGGTGGGTGGCGGGCATTAGCGACATAAAATTAATGACAAATTTGTGAGCTTATGCGAATGCATTGTTCCCAAAACAATTTCTGACTCTTAAGCGCAGAGTGCAGCGAAAGCAGGGCATGGCAGAAAGGAGAGCAAAATATGTATGACAAAAGTGAAAAGTCGCCAAGGCAGCTTCACGCTGAAGGCAAAATTTATGTGCACAGCAAACCCCAAGCAATTACGCCAAAGACTTAGTTGCCTCTTTTTGTGTGTGACAAAAAGAAAAGGAGCTGCCGCAATGACTCTGGCTGAGGGGGAAGCGGACAGAGCAGCATCTGTGACCAGCAAGGACCACAACTTTCATTTTACTGTTAAAATGCTCAACAAAAGTTGCGTTTTCGCTCTGCTCCTGCCAAAAAGCGAAGAAGCAAAGTGCACTACATAGCCATTATAATGGAGCAGCAGTAGCTAGAGAAGAGCACAATTTTTCTAATACAATACGATACGATACGATAGAATGCCTAGAATTTCTTTCTAGTCGTGTAAAGTGCAACACGCTCTCATCTCTATTGCAGTGGCCACTTAACTCGTAACTAGAGATGTGCAAGGCTCTTCTTCCACACAATGCATGAAGATCAACAACTTCGTGCTTTTTCATCTAAGACCAGCAGGAAATCACGAAACTTGCTCATCTCTATTCAGAACGTAACTGCTGGAGTTGAAAATGGGCTGCTTGTTGCATTTATCACATTTTGCACATTTCCGCACAGAGGCAACAACGCTTAATGGCTTTCTGCTGCCAATGCAGAAGCTGTGGCTGACAACTTTCCTTGGCCAGTTTTCTTAGTGCCCACACCCCATGAGACTGGGGACGGAGCTGTTGCTTATTGTGGCTTAAAAGTGGTTGTTAGAATGCGGCCACCAGAAAATTACACTACTTTCTATGGAACATATTCACTATATTTACTTTATATATATACACACAATTACAACATGGCCTCTTTCTGGCTAAAGTGTCGCTTGGCAAAGGTCTCTCCCACGATAAGGGGAAACACCAAAGTGGCCTCGGCATACACCTTGACGGGCGTTGCATCTTTGCGTATCTTGCCCCAGGATACTGCCTCGTCCGGTCGTGCACCGCTGTCACTGCCATCAAACTCCGAAGCTGTGTTTATGAAAACAGAATAGTCGGCGCCATTACGCATAAGATTGGCGTTGCAAATGTGATGCTTTATGATGCCGCCACCCACAATAATCATGCCACTATTTACAGCTTTGACAGCCATCGTGTTGAGCCTGCGCAGATCCGACAATATGTCCACAACCAGACCCGGGTGGCGGAACGAATGAAAGTACATCATGTCGCCAAGGCTTCCATCGGTTAACGCTGGACAAAACACGGGTATCTTGTTTTTGGCAGCCCAATAGTAGATAGAACTCGGATTTGCAATACGCTCACCCAACCTGTGGATGATGCGTGAGGGTGACCAGACCGTGCCCTTGCTCTTCTGTTCCTCTAGCATTTCATCGAGCAGCGGCATTAGCCAATCCTCAAACTTGCAGTAGTTGTCATTGGGTACTAGCAGATTGCCAATGCGATTGATACCGCGCTCTCGCAATTGGCTTCCACTCAACTCGAATGAGCCCATAAATGTGGGTGCCAGGCATTTGATAAAATCCTCCTCCACGCCTCCAGCCGTCGTCACAATGCAGTCGACCATCCGATGCTCGGCAAGGAAGCGCAACGTCTCCCGCAAGCCCGACGAAACCAAATTTGAGGTGTAGCCCAGAAATATAGTGCATCTGGTGTTGCGTTTGATAAACTCGTCCGTTTCGTGGACATCCTGCTGCTCAGCGTCTAGCGGCAGAGCCCTGCAATCCAACTGTCCTTCAGTATAATGTGATGCCCAATAAATATAATTACTTACCATCTTATTGATTTCGTTTATGGCCAGACCCAAATTTGTGGCCTGGAAGCCGGTGCTCACATAGGATTCGAGCAGCTTGCTGTAGTTGATGCCCAGATTGAAATCATATCCCTGCACTTGTGGAGTGTCCTCCGAAAGGCGTTCGCTACGCTTAAGCACAGCATCCTTCGCTATTTCAGGCTCTGTGGACATCTTAAATTAAATGTTTTTGTTTTTGCGCGTCTCACCTAACATGTGCAAAGTAATAATATCGATACAACTATCGATATGCAGCAGTAGGCTATTTAATATTTTCATTTTAATTTGTCCTATTTGGTTTATTTGTACATATATCGAGAAACACTGTAATGCAATTGTTTTTGTTTTTACTACAAAATTTTATAAAAAGAAGTGAGCTGACAACTCTTGACGCGTGTATCGACCATTAAATCAACGATAGTATCATCGATAGTTTTCGCTGCGCTACCTTGAATGACAGCAGAGAAATTGAGAGCTAAAAAGCAAGAAGAAGCAAGCTCTTGAAACAACCAACAACTAAAATTTTAAGGTACGATACAACATTTTTAAAAATTGCTGAAGAATTCCAAATATGATCACAATTTAATACGCACAAAAGCAGAAGCAACAAGCCAGCAATTGACTGCGAAGCGAAACGCTCAACAGAGATTGAAGTGGAAGCTGTAGACGAACGACGCGAACAAGCGGCCAGGCAGGCAAACAAATACATATAGAAAAAAAAATGATTAAACTTTTCTCGCTGAAACAACAAAAAAAGGATGGAGATCAAACGGCACGCGGTGGCCAGCAGAAAAAGGCATCAGCTGCCCAGCTGCGCATACAAAAAGGTAAAAGTCGTGAACCATTTGGCGCCCATGATTTTAGTTTCGTTTTCATTATAATATATATATGCATATGTATATATATTATATATGTTTATACATTATACATTGTTAATGCAAATGAAATATTCGTATTTTTAGATATTAACGAACTAAACCTGCCAAAAACTTGTGTCACGGAGTTTCCAGACAGCGATGACTTGCTAAACTTCAAATTGATTATATCCCCCGATGAGGGCTTCTACAAAGACGGGCGATTTGTGTTCAATTTTCGCGTCGGCTCCAATTATCCACACGAGCCGCCAAAGGTGAAATGCGCCACACAGGTGTATCATCCGAACATCGATCTAGAGGGCAATGTGTGCTTGAACATTTTACGCGAGGACTGGAATCCAGTGCTGACCATCAATTCCATTGTCTATGGCTTGCAATTTCTGTTCTTGGTAACGAATTCACCCTAAAGCAAACATAGTTGGATTGAGATTTGACTACAAAGTTGTATTTTCTTTTTAGGAACCCAATCCTGAGGATCCCCTAAATAAGGAAGCTGCTGATGTGCTGCAAAGCAATCGACGCCAGTTTGAGTATAATGTTAAGAAGGCAATGCGCGGCGGTTGCGTTGGCGAGACTTTCTTTGAATGCTGTCTCAAGTGATATATAGGAAATGAAAACTCTATTATTTAAGTACCGGCATCTGCCTGCCTGCTCTGTTGTTGCTGCTGCCGCTGACCCGCTCCACTGACTCAACACAAGCAACACACGTAGGAGGAGGGAGCACCAACAGGCCACAGCAACGACAACAACAACAACAACAGTAATAACGATAACACCAGCAGGCAGCGCTTGGCCGCAATGACAACAACAGCAACAACAACAACAAATTATCGTAATAAAACCTAAATCAACCACTGCGAACCGAAAAAAAAAAACAAATGCGAGTCGAGTCAATAATTTGTTGTTAGTCTAAAGCCAATATTATTATAATTATAAAATTTATCATGTTTGTAATTGCAATCGAGGGAGATAATGAGCAAGGATGAATGGAGATATAAAAGTAAAAACAAAAATAAGTTACTCATGAATCATAATCAATGTCTGGAATCTCACGATTGATGCGTCATGAGGGCAAGAGTAGATAGCTCTTTAGTCTATCTGAAAGTCCAGGGAAATGTTGAAATGTTGCCCGTTATTCTAATTGTATTTGCAAGGCATAGAAACAAGAATGTTGCAGTTTGATGTGTGTATTTAATGTAGGCTCGTTTTATTACCGTTCAGGCCACTCTATCGGCACCTGATCACAGGTGTATGCTGTTTCGCGCCAGCTGCATATTTCGCCACAGGCAGAGATCGGCCACGGCAGCTTGGCGACCGGCATGCAGGCGCAGATCGTAGAGGCGGCTGATGAGACCGACACGTATGTCATCGGTGGCCAACACCTTGAGCAGCTGTTGCATCAGGTTTGGCGGCAGCAGTCGCAGCACAGGTGTCACACGCTCGCCGCCGCACTCCACCAGCAGCGAGATGAACTGATAGACGAAAACGGCCTTGGGCGACAGCTCATCGCCGCTAACGAATTGCACAAAGACACGGAATATGTGTTTGATGCTCGCCTGCAGCGGCTCCTTGAGGTTGAGTGGGGTGACGCGTAGCTCAGCGCTGGGCGCGCTTAGCAGTGCGACAACATTCGATGCATCGCCATCGGCGAAATCATTGGAGTTGTCGCTGCCGTCGCCGATGACCTTGCGCACCTTCGCCGCATTCGCCACGCCCGTCATCTCGTCGTCGTCGTGGGAGCGCGAGCGCTTCTGAAGGGTAGCTGCAGCGGCGCTGCTTGAGCTGCGCGTCTCCAGACAGGAAATGATGCAGTAGACGCTCAAACGCGCCAGCACCAGGGACTGCGGTTCGTTGATGTCCTCGCTGCAAGGGTAAGAAGGCAATTAGTACGGTAACTATAGACTACTAGATATGGGCGAGACCCACCCTTGCCGTCTGAGAACCAATGGAGCCACGACGTACTGCAGCAACGCCTCGGTGGTGCGTTCTATATCCAAATGCATTACAGCAAACACTATGTCCATGCACTTGGCCATGTCGCGCATGTATTTGCAGCTCAGCAACTGCTCCACCAGCTGTGTGACCAGCCAGGAGGCACCACCGGCCAGCAGCAGGGATTCCAGCGTCTGGGCTGCACGCACCGGCAGGTGTCCAGCCTCCGATACAATGCGCCAGCACTCACGAAACTGTTCGATCAACGGCGTGTGGGAAATGAGGCGTGACTTCGTATTGGGCGCAGGGTGCACATCGTGCTGCATTTTACGTATGATCTGATAGGAGAGCGCCAGGCGCTCCTTCGAATTCTCCTGGCTGGACAGCTCCTCAGTGGTGAGTGGCGCCAGAAACTGTTGTATCATATTTAACGGCTTCAGCAGCTCTGTTTCACGCACCGAGTACATGTAGGCGCACAGATATGAGGTAGCACACACAGAGAAGCTGAAGAGGCGACGCTTCATATTGTCCAGAATGCTCTTCACATCCGCTGAGGAGAGCGTTTCCTGCTCCCAGGCAATCAGCACATGATGCAGCACGCCTGGCAAGTTCAGGCATATGTCCTGCCATGTCAGGTTGCTTGGTTTCAGCTGCGCCGCTTCCGGTTTGCTCAAGCTCAAGAGCAGCTCGTCCACTATGCTGTCTTCGCAGAGGGCCAAGATCTGGCGTGGATTCTTCAGCTTATTGCGCTCCATCATACACGTACGAACCCACTTCTCGAAGAACGAATCGCAGCGCTCGGAGAGGACCACCTGAAAGACCCCTGAGTTAATTGACTGCATATAGAAGCTATCAGCACTGCTTACGTCCGAGCCATAGGTCTGCACGATGCTGGTGAGCATCAGAAAGGAAACATCGAACAGGGTGGACCGCGTAATACACTGTTTGCCCAGTTCCCCGGGGACCTGCTTCGAGTTCTCATTGCACTGTATCAGGCGCGAGACAAAGGTCTTCAGACGACCCTCCACTGTGGCCACCGATAGTATGAGCTCGAAGCTGTGCCCGACTGGCACATGGCAGAGCACATTCACCATGTCCTGCATCTTGTTGGTGCACAACGTCTTGAGCACCCCCGAAAGTGGCACCTCGGCTCGTTTGATGAAGTTGATATTGGAAGGCTTCTGCTGGCCATTGTCGCACTTCTTGAGCAGCAGCGAAGCGGCCTCCCTACAAGAGATGACCGTTAAGATAACATCTACTTCCAGCTGGAATGCTCACTTACCTCTGGCTGGCGAACTTCTTGACGTGCACCTCATTGACCAGCTGCTGTTTGGTCCAGTCGTTGAGCAGGAACTCAATGATATTGCATGAGCACTTGGTGTCCATAAAGTCCAGCAGCAAATTGTCCTCGATCAGCAGCTCCAGTGCCTCTACCAGCTCGGGAATATAGTCTGTGGCCGCCAGCTGCTGTTCGCCTGGCACCCGCTGCAGTGCATGCAGCTGTTTGATGATGTGCGGCATCTTGAAGAACATGAAGGCGCCCCACATGGTGTCCGGACTGGTGTCGGCCACGTTGCTGAGCGTGAGAAAGCCCGCGCGTATAATCTCATAGAACAGACGTGTGTTTGTATAGCCCTTGAGGCGCTGCAGCATTTGCAGCTCGGCCACGTAGTACGAGGTGTCCTTGCAGGGATTCAAGAGCACCTCTACAGCGAGCAATGGCTGCACACAGCACGAAATCTTCTCCAGACTGGGGCTTGGATTCAGTATCTGCAGGTCCAAGTGCTTGGCATCAATGTAGGCCAATTGCTTCAGTTGCTGTTCAGCTGTGGCAGCGCTCAGCGTGAAGTTGGAGTTGGTGAGCGACGCCTTAATGCTGGCATAGAGATCGTGCAGCCTGTCTACCGATTCCGGCTCCTCGTGACAGCCCACATTCAACATGGCCAGCACGAACTGTTGCTGCGTGAGGTGCTCGATGAGCAGACAGCTCTGATCCAGCATATACGACAGCTCCGCGCTCAGCTCGCCTCGCATTTCATACTGCTGAAGAGTGCGCGCAAAGATCTGCATGATCCACATCACCAGCTGGACTACAGCTCCAGGCAGCAGCGCCTCCTCAGACTTGATGCTGGAAGGAGAGCACGTGAGAAGAGGTAAATGTGCCAATTAAGAGATGTGCAAGCAAGAGTAACTAACCGGCAAGTGATGCCATCTATAATGCTGACCAGGAACTCCAACAATGCCGTCACGCAGTAGACGCGATTCAGCTTGTCGTATTTGGCTATGCAGCGCAGCACCGCCGCATGGGAGACAAGATGTGCGCACAGCGAATGCTTCAGATAGTTCAAAACCAGCTGCAAGAGAGAGGCCAATGAAGGATTAGAGATTCCCTGGCACTACCTTCTCCATGCTTACCGAATTCGCCGTGGAGCCAATGACCGCCTGCTGCAGCAGGCATTCAGCCAGATTGTAAACATCGCCACTAACGCCGCGCGGGAGGACCTGAAAACAAAATGGAATCGAAATCAGTTAGAGGCGAACTTGAATGTGTGAAACATTTGGAAAATTATCTAAATTCAAGCAAGGCTAAGCAAGCCAGGGGCCAGTTGAGCTCTGTATCATTACAGTTTCAGACGCGTTGAAATGTAATTTTAATAAAATTTAGGGTACATAGACGCAATACAGACAAAAAGAAACGAAAAGCCTTAAAATACATACAATACAAATAGTTCCTTATACGTGATTCTAGCAATTTCTATAAACCGCGTTGTTGCATCATGTTTCGGTTGAATTTGCAAAGCTTTCAGATTTATTTTATGCACGGCCTAAGGTTATCCTGCAGACGGCGACCAAATCAGTTGCTGAGCATCGGGTGTGCGGCCCATGGGGAGAAGGCTGCAGTGGGTGCCACGACGCTGTGGAGGCGTCTTATCAGCCAGTATCAGTTTCGGGTCAAGAAGGAAGTCTACTATCCAGATCGTAAGTCAGAGATGCAGCGAACCGCAGCGTCGGCCAGGCAGATGCTGACCATCAATCCGCAGCATCAGCAGCGCGGCCTGCCCAAGGACTACTACTACAGGGTGCTTGGCGTGAATAGACATGCCACCGTACAGCAAATTCGTAGCGCATTCTATGCTTTGGCCAAACGTTATCATCCGGACTCCATGCACTCCGAAGAGAAGCTGAGGCACTTTCAGGAACTCTCCAATGCTTACAATATACTAACGGACGAGACAAAACGTTTGGAATACGATCAGCTGGGTGGTATCAAGGATGAGAAGGCATTCCTAGCGCAGGCTGGCAATCCCATGAACATCGACATGAACAGCAAGAGATTTGAAGCAGTTTGCCAAAGTCCGGAGGGTGCGTTACTCCAATAGCCAGTGGGTAACTAATTTAACTAATTCTCGATTTCACTTTGACTCCAATACAGATATCAAAAAATTAACTGTTGGCGAGTACGATTTACCATTGAGCTTTCTGGAGGCCACCGTCGGCTGCAAGAAGCGGATTGACTTGCGCTATTTGAGAAAATGCGAAAGCTGCAAGGGTAAATCGCAGCTAATGGCCAATCGTGATCTGGGCAAGGAGCCGTGCCGACGCTGCAACGGCACTGGCAAGGTGACCACGAAAACGTTGACCTTCAGTTCAGTGAATACGTGTAGTCAGTGTAAGGGCAAGCGTTACATTAATCGCAATGACTGCGACGCCTGTGACAACCGGGGCTTTGTAACGGGCAATGTCGAGGTTCTAATCACAGTGCCGTCCGGGTCCAAAACTGGGGATGTTATAACCGTCGACAATCCCAATACAAAGCAACGGGTCAAGTACACCCTACAGGTGCCGCAAAGTGATTACTTTCGTCGTGTCGGCAACGATATACACACAGACAAATTTCTAAACATTTCCGATGCCATTCTGGGTGGTAATTTCTTAGTGCGCGGCCTCTATGATAATGTCGAGCTGCGTGTCGAGCCCGGAACTCAGTCGCATACGCAGGTGGTGCTGCACAACAAGGGGGTGCGGACACGTGATGGTGTGGGCAATCATATTATTACACTGAAAGTGCGTATTCCCTGCAATTTATCGATGAAGCAACGACAGCTTATTCTGGCGCTGGCTCAGTCGGAAGACCCGGTGTTTGAATTCCACAAGGGAAGCAAGAAGGCTAAGGATTAATGGCGTGTTTTTTTTTTCTATGTATATATTTAAACCGTGTTCAAAAATTCTCAATGTAAAATGCTTTTATCACTCTGATGTAAAGTTGAAATTTATAATATGACAATTTTAAATGTTCGTGTCACCTTTTTTATGTTGATGCCCCACTGTGAGTCGGTCCAGCGCTCACGCCATGCCACGTTAATTAGCTGAAGGATTTTGTTGTCCTTCATGGCGCTCGACGCGATAGAACAAAATATTCACGTTATTGCTAAGCACAGAGTGTTTATTTCATTATATTTAGGACACAAGTCCAATAAACAATTATATGAAAGTTTATCAAGAAGAAGCACTGTTTATATCTTTCACCCAAGCTGGGTGCAATTTCGCGTTAGGGATGATGAGATATATCGATATGTTTACATATGTATATCGTTGTGCATATTTTTGCTATAATAATGTATCTGATGCTGATATTTTACAAATTAATACTACCTTTTATGATTAAATTCTTTTTTATTTATACATTTTTGTATCATTGCAATTTATAAGCTAGACACACAGAAAGCAGCTTTTCAAGGGAATGGGAAACACAATGGTACAATATTAGTAATTTTTGGTACAACATTCGATAGCTTTTCGATTATGTGGTGCTGCAAATCAAAATTACCCAGCACTTAAATTATGTCTGTGAGTGCCCGCTAAATTCAAAAGAGACCTGTAGTAAATCAAATATGTAATTTATTGAATACAATAAAGTAGCGCATGATTTTTGTAAACCGCTTTAAATATTATGTTCTAAAATGTTTGACTTTGTACAAAATATATGTATATATATATTTACTATATATGCCGAAAATTGTTCCTCCTTTGCACACACACTTCAAATTTGATGTTTTCACTCATTATCTTGTTACTTGATTATTTTGATATAATTATAATATTATTAGTTGCATTGGCAATATAACAAACGATAAATATGCTAATGCTGAGTATTGCAAAGTTACTAAAGCAAAAATTATAAATTAGAATATGAGCTCTCGGTGGATTGTCAAAGGTTCAAATAAAGAGTATGTGCACAAAAATTTACAAAGGCAATTTATTTAGTAAGAAATTTCAATTGAAAGTAAGTGTGTATTAAAAAATATTGAAAAATATAACAGCTAACTTAAGATTGTATGACAAAAGCATTTCTTTTCCTATCAATGGCAGCGCCATGAACAGTAAACTTAAAAACTAACAAAAATTGCTTTGAGAAATGGGGCGTTACTCAATTTAACTTTTTACTTATTAACCGAGGAAGAATCGTCAATTGATTACATTTAAAAGCTAAGTCTAAGACCTATTCATTTATTTACTTATTTTTATTTGACGTCATGGAGCGAGCTACCGTCTCCCACATGTCGTCGCCAGCTGCATGACCCAAATCCAATCACTTTATCATCATCGTCCTTAGTACTTTGAGGAGTGAGTTCGTTTTCTTCTGTTCTTTTGTTTTTGTTTTTATCATGTTCTCTTATCAGTTGTGGTTGTTGTTGCGTGAGTTCAATTGCACCTAAGTGGAGGAGGATGAGCCACCAGCCGGTTCATCGCCCTTTACGGCCGAGGCATAGCTGGCACCTGCGTTGCCCCCGCCGCTCGACGAGCTGCCTGGTTTCTCATTGGCTTTGCCATCCCCAGCAGCCGCTGCAGTAGCGGCAGCAGCATTTGGGACACCGGCCGCACCGCCAATGCTAACATTACTGTTTAGACCTGAAGTATGATGTGAATCAACTAAATAATTTGTTTTGACATTGCAAATGGATGTGTGTGTGTCTGATTTTGTCTGTGTCATTCAAATGGAATTATAAAGCACCTTTAACATCCATGGCATAGCTGTCGTCCAAGCGCAAATCGTGACGCTTCAGCAACTGGCACTCTGCGCCCTCAACCGAGGGTATGGAATAGACGTACAAATAGCCATCCTGCGAGGCAATCAAGAGTCTGCAAAAGAATACGATAATAATTATAATTGAGCTCGGATATACAAATAGTGTTGAGTGTAGGACCCACCTTAGCTGCTTCTGTATCGTGGTTATGGCGCACATGCGTCGCACACCCGCCTCTGGCAGCGTGACCGACGCGAAAGCGCGTCCCTGGCTAAACACGTCGGTCACCTGCGTGGGCAAGTAGCTGGTCACCGTTTTGCTCAAGAATCTAAAAAACGAGTAACTTTGCATGAGAGAATAGATTTGATGAGTGGTAGTTGTGGTGGTGGTTGTGGTTGTGGTTGTGGTTTGTGGGTGGTTGATTGAAGAAATGAAAGAAAAGAAAAATAGATAAATGTCAAGTGCCACACACAAAGTAACAAAAGAAAAGAGAAGATAAACAACCTAGGGATTGACACAGCGTACGTCTCTAAATTAAACAAGAGCTCAAGGACAAATCTAACAAAATGATATTAACCTGACATCTAACAGATTTTAATTAATATAGGATTACAACTTGATCAAGCAAATAATAAATAAGCAGACTGACTATATATGTGGGCTATTCTTTGTCTATGTTTTCACTGTACACAAAATTTTTGTATGGGTGAAAGATAGTGAGAGTCTGTGTATATATATGTTGTATGTGCATGTCTATATACACCGTCACCAAAATAAACAGACAACAAAAGCTGACTATTGAGCCTCGCACTCCACAGCTCTTCAACTTACCCCATCCAATCGTCGCTCGACTGTTTGCCATGATCGCTGTTTTCGGCAGCGCTGCGATCCAAGCGGAATATGTGCACCGTCTCCGTGTTCGAGCTGGAGACCAAGTACTCAGCACAAGTGCTGAATGAGAGCGAGACAATCGAGACGCAACGTTTGAGGCCGCGTCGCAGCTCGAACAAGCGGCTGCCATCCTGGGAACTGAACACACGAATCACAGTGCCGCGCTCGCTGGCCGTCGCTATCTCTGTGCCCGACGGACTAAAAGCAATGGCCGCCAATGGTGTGTCATGGGCGGGTATCATAGTCTTGGCGTGCAAGTTGATGGCATCGAAGATCTGCACCTCGCCACTTGTCACGCTGCCCGGGTAGGCCAGGTAGCAGTGCTCCGACGAGGAGGAGAGTGCACACAAGCCAAGCTGATTGCAGGGCGTATCGCGTATGGTGTGCACCACCTTCATATCCTGTATGTTGTGGATGTAGAGCGACTCCTCCAAGCAGACAACCAAGCGTTCCCGATTTAGCTTCACAGCCAAAATTGTATTCGAGTAAGAGTAATTGCAAATTTCGCTCTCCTTCTTGAAATGGCAAACTTTCAATTTGCGCGGCGCTCGCTGCGACACAATGGCAACCAGAGAGCTCTCGAAGAGTCGCTCGATCAGGAATAGATCATCGCTTTTTGTGTTATAGATTTTGTCCAGCGTGGAGTCTACAGAGCTCAGGCTATACAGGCTGTAGCTACCGCTGGTCGCCACGGCCAGCGAACTAAGCGAGAACATTATTTAATAGCTTACATTTAATCATATTTTCACACACTCACGTTATGTTTTGATTGAAATTGACAAACACCTCACCCGCATCCACATCGGGTCGCCCTAGCAGGCTCATCATTGTGACTGCTTCGCTGTTCTTTGGGCTGCAATGGTAAAAATATTTAGCATACCTTGCTGACACCATATAATGTTAATTTCCTATTCCCAAATACCCTCTCTATGCACACATTTCCACAGTCATAGACAAGAGGAATACGCGTCTAGCACATGCGTCATTCCCAAAATCAACTCGTGGATTCTTACTGACCTAGCAATTACTATATATATTCGATACACTGTTACAAATATACGCACAAATTTGTATACCCTATTTTTCATTGTCTTCAGGGTATGTTGGAGCAAAACAAAGCATTTATAGCTTTGATTCAGCTATTGCCGTTGAGACGTGAAATAACTTTAAAATATGCAACAGTTCAGGGGCTGGGCCAGCATATTTTGATTGCGTATTAGACATAAGCGAACTAACAAAGCAAACATACATATGGAATGATGTATTTTGGGTTGAGCTCTGATAAAACCCCAAACCAACAACAACAAACGAAATGAACACGTATCGCCTAGCATGTACTTACTTTTCGACAAAAACACCTTTGATGCGCGGGCAAAACTTTGGACAACGTGTGCAATAACACTATACAATGGTTCTATAGTAAAATCTGGCTATTTATTTGTATTTCTAAAGTAATTTCTATCGCGCAATTGTTTTTGCTATGTTTTGCACTAGGGATGGGGCCAATTTGCATGCGATATCTGGAGATCCAAAGTATCGTCATATACCATCGATATGCGCGATACAGCATTGCGATAATTGTCGTGCGATATTTATTGTCGCTGCTTATCGATAGTGACATTGGACTTTATATATATATATATATATATATATATATATACATATATTTATTTTACTGTGTTAAAGTTCTGTAAATATTTAGCGTAAACAGATAAAAATGATAAACCAATAACCACAGTGGCTGCCCAATTCAAATTGTGCTTGTATGCATGATAGCAAGTCACCGCGTTTATACCGATGCGAAAGCAGCAGCTGCCAGTTAACATAGTTGAAAAAGTAAAAAAAAATGCAATATGCATAATAGTTATAAACGTAAGACAAGAAATACAGGATATTGTTCAGCTAAATCAAGAACCATTGCCAAACACAAATTTTGCTGAATGGGCAATTCACAAAAAGATGCAGACGCACGCAGACAACAAAAGCCATAACAAAGTGCTCGAACCAAAATAAATGCATATGAATGAGTATGTATGCATGTGTGCGAGAGTGTATATATGTTATGTATCAAAATGTGTTGACTGGATTCTGATTGGACCATTGGAATACAATAAACTGTGTTGAACAAGCACGTTCACTGATTATAGTTACAACTATCAAGATCTTCAACAAATCTTTATGTAAGTATATAGAGACAGTGGCTACACACCTATTATCAACAAACACACACCCACCTGGATTGTGATAAGAAATGAAATGAGAACGCGCACTAAAAACGTGCATCTCTCGGCGTTTAGCTTTATAGCTAGATTCTTTGGCCATTTTGTATTTTCATTTTAAATCAGGCCCTCCAGTCGTGATTTACAGAGTAGCGTAACCGTTAATTATTTGCCAAGTGTAAACACTCATACGCATAGTACCGTTATCGCGACATTGTACTTTTCCACCGCGCTGAGCGTCGCTGTCATCATCATCCAATTGGACGCGTGAAAGGGGCAGCGCACGGGCTAGTTTTTGTGAGTGCGAGCATGTAAAGCTTACACACACACACACACGCACATGAACAGAGAGGGTAATTCTAACTGCATTCTGAGTGGATTCCACAATTCGAATTGCATTTGTTGGCTGTGTCTCTGCCTGTGTATGTGTATGTGTGCATGCTTTATTTATTTTGTTGTTTCACGTCGCTCTTATTCACGTTCATTAATAATTAGCCGCGCTGTCACTTTTTTTTATCATGCAGCGACGTCGCCCATGTACTTTTGACATTTAAAATCCAATCAGCAAGAATCAAAAGTCGTATGCGTGAATTGGAATGTCCCCTGATAGCTGAACGCTTATTCTGTTTCGCTTGCAGCTCAACTTTCGCGCTCGAATATGTCCGACGGGGTTAGTGTGCTTCACATCAAACAGGAGGTGGACACATCATCGGCTGGCGGCGCCAGCAATTCGTGCTGCAGTCCTAGCTCCAAGGCAACCACCGCCCACAACAATTCCAGCAACAGCAACAGCGGCATGAAGTCCTCGCCATCCGTGTCCCCAGAGCGCCAGCTCTGCAGCTCGACCACATCCT
This sequence comes from Drosophila navojoa, assembly GCF_054131105.1. Classification (NCBI taxonomy): domain Eukaryota; kingdom Metazoa; phylum Arthropoda; class Insecta; order Diptera; family Drosophilidae; genus Drosophila; species Drosophila navojoa. The sequence goes on along the minus strand of NC_142892.1, from coordinate 1,110,855 downwards.
TGTCCTGCGACCTGCACAACGTCTCGCTGAGCAACGATGGCGACAGCAACAAAGGAAGCGGAGCCAACAGCGGCAGCAGCGGCGCCCAAAACTCGAGTGGCAATGGGGGCAGCGGCTCGGTGCGCGACGAGATTCGTCGCCTCTGCCTTGTCTGCGGCGATGTGGCATCGGGCTATCACTACGGCGTGGCCAGCTGCGAAGCCTGCAAGGCCTTCTTCAAGCGCACCATCCAGGGCAACATAGAATACACCTGCCCGGCGAACAACGAATGCGAGATCAACAAGAGACGGCGCAAGGCCTGCCAGGCGTGTCGCTTCCAAAAGTGCCTGCTCATGGGCATGCTCAAGGCAAGCTCTCTCTCATCTTTTTGTCTGTCTCATTGTACAACAATCTTCCACATTCCAGGAGGGCGTGCGCTTGGATCGCGTGCGTGGCGGTCGTCAGAAATATAGACGCAATCCGGTGTCGAACTCGTACCAGACCATGCAACTGCTTTACCAGTCCAACACCACATCGCTGGGCGACGTCAAGATACTGGACGTGCTCAACAGCTATGAGCCCGATGCGCTCAGTGTGCAGGCACAGCAGCAACAGCAACAGCAACAGTCACAGCAGCCCCACACGACCAGCTTGACTGATGAGGCCTCTTCGTCCTCTGGCAGCGTGAAGCTGGAGGGCAGCAACGGCACCTCGAATGGCACTTGCATTTTTCAGAACAACAACAACGATCCGAACGAGATACTTGGTGTACTTAGCGATCTCTACGACAAGGAGCTGGTCAGCGTCATTGGCTGGGCCAAGCAGATTCCAGGCTTCCTGGACCTACCATTGAATGATCAGATGAAGCTGCTGCAGGTCTCGTGGGCAGAGATTCTGACGCTGCAGACAACCTTCCGCTCGCTGCCGTTCAATGGCAAACTGTGCTTCGCCACCGACGTCTGGATGGACGAGCTGCTGGCCAAGGAGTGCGGCTATACGGAGTTCTACTACCACTGCGTTCAAATAGCGCAGCGCATGGAGCGCATTTCGCCACGGCGCGAGGAGTACTATCTGCTGAAGGCGTTGCTGCTGTCCAACTGTGATATACTGCTGGACGATCAGAGCTCGTTGCGCGCCTTCCGCGACACCATCCTCAACTCGCTCAACGACGTGGTCTACCTGCTGCGCCACTCCTCGGCCGTCTCGCACCAGCAGCAGCTGCTCCTGCTGCTGCCGTCGCTGCGGCAGGCGGATGATATACTGCGTCGCTTCTGGCGGGGCGTGGCACGCGACGAGCACATCAACATGAAGAAGCTGTTCCTCGAGATGCTCGAACCACTGGCCAGGTGAAAGTCAGCCTCAGCTCCAGCTCCAGCTCCGGTAGCAGTAGAAGCAGCAGCAGCAGCAGCAGCAGCAGCAAATTGCCAGTCGATTTAGCTTTTAAGTTCAGGTGCAAATATCGATATAAGCTAATTTAGTGACTAAACTACAGTTTTTAAGCATTCAAGAAAGGTGTAGCTCATAGATAGTGTATATAGTTTGTCTGTGTACGTGGCTAATGCATAGAGTAAACAGAGTAAAGAGTAATTCGTATTCGAAAACTTAAAGAACCACATTTAATCAACTACCAACTACTCTACTAATATATTGTACAACAGAATAAGTGTTGGCTGCGGCCCAGGCCGAAGTCGAAATGCCCTTGCAGGTGGACATAACTTGCGTAGAGTCAGTATCTGTACAATCAAGATATAATGAGGAGCAATTGAGGCTATATGATGAATGATATGAGGGATGATAAATGAAATGCAGCTGCTTCAAAGCAGATCGGACGGTTGAGCTAATATGAGCTCAGCTGAGTTAGTCGGACTAGCGTACGTTTACTTAACAGATACAGTCTAAACAAGTGTGTGACTAAACTGGGGCAACTGCAGGGGCAGGCAGAAGGCAGACTTAACACATACAATAGAATTCAATTTAGCTTAGACAAAGACAATATAGAAGCTGTACGACATTGTCCTTGGAGTGCAGGGTATTCCCGGGTATTGCACACTCGGAGACTGCCACCAAAAAGAACTTGAACTAACTGTAACATGAAAACTAGATGGGGACTATCAACACGCTGATAGCTGGAACCTTAGTTGGCTGCAGGCCGAGAACACCCTGTGTTGTGACTTAAATATAGTTGGGGCCTTAACTGAATAAGCGGGGCCATGGTGACTGAGAGCAGCGGGATTGGGAAGCCATAAGATTAGCGCTATCGTTGGTCATCTTTACGTTTGTTGCAGACTAGAGACGTGTGTGTGTGTGTGTTCCAATTACAATAATTGAGAGGCACATATTATTGATGTTGGCCGTGGAGTTTGATCTAGGGCCGAATGCGCTGCAGATCGGGCGAGTCAAAGTACTTGCGGGAGCTCTCCTGGAAGCGGTCGCTGCGCGCGAGCTCGTTGCGGAAGTATGATATGGTCTTCAGCAGGCCCGACTCCAGGGGCACCTTGGGCTCCCAGTTGAGGCGCTTCTTGGCGCGCGTGATGTCCGGCTTGCGGCGCTGCGGATCGTCCTCCATGGCCTTGATCTGCTTCACCTCGCTCTGTCCGCCCACCAGATGCTTGATAATATCGGCGAACTCGCCAATCGTCTGCTCCACGGGATTGCCCAGATTCACGGGCTGCGTGTAATTGGAAGCCATCAGTGCAATCAGGCCATCCACCAGATCCGAGACGTATTGAAATGATCGCGTCTGCTTCCCGTTGCCATAGACCGTGATCGTCTCATTGCGCAGCGCCTGCAGTATGAAGTTCGACACGACGCGGCCGTCGTTCATATGCATCCGCGGCCCGTATGTGTTGAAGATGCGCGCCACGCGCACTTGCACCTTCTCCTAAAAGCAAATGGAGCAGGCGTTACCATTAACTCCCATCGGACAAATCAGTAAACACGTAATATTCCCTATGTTGTCAGTTCTGCTTTATCGCTACATAACTCAAGTGCTGGCATCCGGAACTCCGAGGCATTGTCTCTGACTGAAGGTCAGTTTCGGAATGTTTTTCCGGCAGCAAACATTGCAGTTGGACGGAATCTTTAGAAGCCACCCTCGCATCGTGGCAACCTGATATATAAGTATATCGTATCGATAAGGCACGCTTAAACTAGTTAAGTCTCTCGATATGCTTGATTTGTTTATCTTCAACTCAAACAAATTAATTTAATGCATCGCTGCACATTCCAATTGGATTGATACCAATCAGATAATCGAATGACGCCAGCGGTAGTCGCTTAGCTATAGAAATATACATACATATACATACGTATATATGTGCATTAAAAATCAATGCAGATACATATAGGGAGAATATTTTATGCTTCTTCTATCCGCTCCCCACGCTATCTAATTCCAACTGGCTTAATTAGGCTTTCCTTATAAGTCACATTCCGCTCATAGCCCAAGTGGAATATACACCAGGTAGATCAATGACATCAGAACTCACCTGCTTCGCATAGGCATAGCTGAGTGTCTCGGAGACGCGCTTGCCCTCGTCGTAGCAGGCGCGTGGACCTATAGGATTCACATGACCCCAATAGGTCTCCGGTTGCGGATGCACTGTGGGATCTCCGTAGACCTCCGAGGTGCTGGCAATCAGTACCTTAGCCATGACCCGCTTGGCCAGGCCCAGGACATTGATGGTGCCCATGGTATTTGTCTTTATTGTCTTCACCGGATTGTACATATAGTGGGGCGGCGATGCGGGCGACGCCAGATGATAGATCTCGTCGATCTCGATGAACAGCGGATTCACAATGTCATGGTGGATGAGCTCAAAGTTCTCGTGACCCAACCAATGCTCCACGTTGCGCTTACGCCCCGTAAAAAAGTTGTCCACCACAATAACCTCATGTCCCTGGATCATAAGGTCGTCGACTAGATGGGAGCCCACAAAGCCGGCGCCACCCGTGATCAAAATGCGCTTCCGATTCTTATAGTTGAGATACTTGACCTTTGGATATTTTCGTGGCGTGCTGGCCTGCAGGGAGCGCACCTGTTCTTCGAGCTGGGCCAGCTGCTCCCTGGTGTGCAGCAGCTCCTGCCGCTGCTGATGCAGAAGCGCGTTTTGAGCATCGTAGGCGATTTGAAGATTGCGCTGAACAGCATCCTCGGTGGGTGGCCACTGTCGTTGCTCCTCGAGCCCGTGGGCAGCGGAACTAGCTCTTGGCACGCTAGTGGCGGGAGCAATCGCAAATTTGTACAAATAGATGAGGGCCAGGCCAATTATTGAGCTGCCCGAAACAATTTTAATCCGCTTCTTTGTCAGACTCATTCTGTGTACGACAACTATAGCTGACGTTGCTAGAATTGAGACGCGGTCGCTGTTCGCGTGCGCTATTTGCTCTTATCAGCAACTGTGCATGTTTATTTATGTTCTCTGTAGTTTTGTTTACCCACCATTCAGCGATGCAATTTTAGTTCGCATCGAGTTGCGATCAGCTGTTTTTGTGCTGTTTAGCCCGTGTTGTTGGTGGTATTAAATATCCAATAAATTGACTAGCATCGGGTGTTCTATTTGATTCTAATATAGTTTACATTAGTATGTGAATTCTTTAAGCGTGTTTACAAAAATATGCTTCAGCAATTAAAGCTGAAATTTGAATTCAACGTCAACGTTTTATATCTGAGGCGACAGTATCGACAACTATCGATAGACAGTACTCAACTCTCATATTCAATTTTCTGTTAATTACTTGAATTTAACTGGTAAGCGTTGCTGTCAATATTTGTACAAATTTTATTTATATGTACAGTTCACACCCATTTTCTTTTTAGTTTATACGCACACATATTTTAAATGAGAATGAAAATCGATTGCTGACAAACTGTAAATTAGGGTGGCCATTAAATATTATATAGTTGTTGTACATTTTCTGTGCGAGATCTGGCAGCTGCGTTAGTGAGTCAGCTGCTAATAGTCTTGCGATTTCATTGCAATTATTTTTTTGTCAGTATATATTAATAAAATAGTTACAAATCCTCAAGTGCAACAGAGCAATGCCGAAAGATAATGCGCCCGCAGCCAGCCCAGATGATAACAGTGAGCATGAACTAAGGCAGAAGACTAAAGAATTGGCAAACGCATCGGCGCAAATGCTAGCAGGCGCCGTTGCCGGCTTAAAAGTAAAGGAGCCACAGTCGACGGCAAACGAAGCCAATGAGGCCAAGGAGAACGAGTCGGAAGCAGCAGAAGCAGCAGCACCAGAACGTTCAACGCTGGCCAAAAATGGGGCATATGTATCGTTAGACTCTAGTAAGTAAAACAGTGCACGGAAATGCAATTGGAATATGCGGCACACAATGTGAGGTTAGGTCCGACCAGGAATATACTGAGATTGTGTTTGTGTGTGTGCATGAACCACGGCTTGGACCACGCTGAATAGGAAGATCAATATACGGAGTATTTAATAATATTTTCCATTTTAGGTAAACAAGCACTGCTGCAGGCAGTCAATGATGCAGTGAGCTTCTCACGGCCACAGTCGAAGCAATTTACATTCTGGTCAACGCAACCGGTGCCAAAGCTAAACGAACTGGTGACCTCAAATGAGTGCATCGAGCCAAACAAAGAGATTTCTGAGATACGGGCCGAGCCGTACACCTTGCCCAGCGGTTTCAAATGGGTGACAATCGATGTAAACGATCCCAACGACAATAAGGAGCTCTATACGCTGCTCAACGAGAACTATGTAGAGGACGATGATGCCATGTTCCGTTTCGACTATCAGCCAGAGTTCTTGAAGTGGTCTCTGCAGCCGCCTGGCTGGAAGCGTGACTGGCATGTGGGCGTGCGGGTCGAGAAGTCGGGAAAGCTAGTGGCCTTTATTTCGGCCATACCAAGTAAGCTGCGCTCGTACGACAAGGTGCTGAAAGTGGTGGACATCAATTTCCTCTGTGTACACAAGAAGTTGCGCAGCAAGCGCGTTGCCCCCGTGCTGATACGCGAGATCACACGTCGCGTCAATCTGTGCGGAATCTTTCAGGCTGCATACACTGCGGGCGTGGTACTGCCAACACCAGTGGCCACTTGTCGCTATTGGCATCGATCGTTGAACCCTAAGAAGCTGGTGGATGTGCGTTTCTCCCATTTGGCTCGCAACATGACCATGCAACGCACTGTGAAGCTGTACAAACTGCCTGACCAGCCCAAGACAAAGGGCTATCGCCGCATCACGTCCAAGGATATGGACAAGGCCCACAAACTGCTGGAGGAGTATCTGAAGCGTTTCTCCTTGTGCCCAGTGTTCACCAAGGAGGAGTTTCGTCATTGGTTCACGCCCAAAGAGGGCATAGTCGATTGCTTTGTGGTTGCCGATGAGAAGGGCAACATTACCGATATGACCAGCTACTACTGTCTGCCCTCGTCCGTGATGCATCATGCCGTGCACAAGACCGTGCGCGCCGCGTACTCATTCTACAATGTGTCCACGAAGACGCCTTGGCTGGAACTAATGAACGATGCCCTGATCTCAGCGCGTAACGTCCAAATGGATGTCTACAACGCTCTCGATCTGATGGAGAATAAGAAGTTCTTTGTGCCGCTTAAGTTTGGTGCCGGCGATGGCAACTTGCAGTACTATTTGTACAACTGGCGCTGTCCAGCCATGCAGCCCGAGGACATTGCCTTGATACTCATGTAGGAATGTAGGTGAACGATGAGTTGAGGAACCGCAACAGATGATGCACGTTAACAAAGAAGGAAAAGGAAAATGGAAAATGATTCAAAACACACAAAAAAAACGAGACAAAACTTGTTGACATTCTCGCCGTATTCATGTTTATTTACGCGCAAGCCTATTATGTCCCCACCCCGCCACACATTTTTAAGGGTTTAACTTAATTGAATTAAGTATTTACGCAAAATTTAGTGCACTAATTCTCTGATATCTTGTATCTTGTAATTCCTCGTTTAACGAAATTTTTGATTTTCCAAGTGTCACATGGAATGCATTTTTGAATTGCAATTGCAAAGCTTGAAACTATTTAAAAAATAAATAAATCAACTGAATACTTCAAACTGAAAAACTCATTCTTTCCTCTGCGAGGATGGATACAAATGGCGCAATGGAACGAAAATCTCAACTGGTAAGCTTGAATACGATTTTAAAATCAATAAAATGAATAAGTACACAACTAAATATTCATAGGGTATACTAAAGATATTTACATTGTAGCAAGTTCAAATTTTGGCGCGTATCGCATTTAACACTATGGCATTTTAGCAGTCTGGCAGCACATGCAGAAAAGCGCGCGCTCAGCAGAAAAACAGGTGTGTTATGCGTGTGTGCATTGCTCTATATAATTTTGCTTAGCTGTGTTTAAATGTAATCAATCAAATTAAAACCAATGGACGAATCAATTTATAAAGATAAATATCAAAAGTACAAGCTGCGTGTCAAACTATGGGAAAAAGATTTCAAGAAGAAGCACGGTCGTGTGCCCTCGAAGGTGAGAGAGAGAGTTAATTGAATGCTCTGTGGTACTGAAATGAAAACTAAATTTCCTATAGTACGACATAAGAGAGGCCAGTCAAGAGATACGCGACTCCTACAAGATGTACTACAAACTGAAGACCTCGTTCCTTGAGGAGACGTTGAACGATGTGCTCTGCGAGGACGGATTCGATGTGCTGGAAATGACGCAGTCCGAGGATCTGGGCATCACTTTAATGGACCAGAGCCCCGAAACGGAGAGTGTCAATGGCGGACCCCAGCTGCCGATGGACATAACAGCGCTGATGCAGCAAAGCAAGGAGAACGCCTTCTCAAACATCAAGGAGCTGCCCACACCGCAGGCTCTGACGAATCTTATGAATCGTGACGAGAATCATGTAATACGCAAATTTGAGGCTGTCGAAGAGCTGGCCCAGAACGTGAGCGCCTGGGGCGAAAATGTAAGCAAGCAGCAGCCAGTGGTGGCAGTGGTGACTTCGCCAACCGAGTCAGCCAAGCCGAGAACGCCCTGCGTGAAGCCGAGTGTTAGCAGCAAACTATTCCAATCCTCGCGCAGCTTTGCCAAGCGTAATCCTCGCAAGCCGCTCTCCCGCGGCGCTCTCAATGTGAGTGCCACTGGGTCGATGGCTGGTGAAGCTGGAGAGCAAGAAGAGCAGTTGCCTGATCTAGAGACCATACTCATACGCAAGGCGCAGGAGCACAAGGCAGAGGTAATTGCAGCCAACGCTCTGCTGCTTACCGATCACAAGGGACCAGCAAAGGAGCCCATCAAAACGCAAGTCGACGAAGGTTGGCTGCAACGCAACACGGCTGAAAATTCGCTGGAGCAGCCAAGGAAACTGCCGGCCAAAGAGCCCAACAACAACGCGACTCCAGCTAGGAGAACCAATTATGGCTTGTCTAATTTAGATTTAAGCAAGCTGAGGGGAAGTGACTCCCCATTGCCAACGCCTCTAGACGAGTCGAAGCCAGTGGATGTACCTAAAAGTGTGCCGGAATCGCCTATAGCTCCAGCTCCAGATCCTATGCAAGCTCGTATTCAAGCTCCAATTGAAGTTCCAGCTCAGGTTCCAATTGAAGCTGCAGTGGAAGAAGACCTGGACTCCAATTCCGATTCTGTTGTGGCCGACAGCGAAGAGGAAACGGAGCAGCCGGAGTACAGGCACATAGCCAAACGTCGCCGCATTATGCCCACAAGCGAATCGCCAGGAACGGTGCCTGAAGTGAATCATCCAAACGATGCGGACACAAATGATGAATGCAACGAGGATAAAGATTTTTCAGCGGACGAGGACGGCGACGCCAACTACGAACCAGAGCTGCCCAAGTCCAAGCGCAAGCAGGCCACGGCCAAAAGGCAGAAACCGAAGGCTGAAAAGAAACCCAAAGTGGAGAAGGCAGACAAGCCCAAGGGTACGAAGGCAGTCAAACCGAAGGCGGAAAAGACTGACAAACCAAAAGTGGAGAAGGCAAAGCCCAAGTCCAAGTCGAGAGCGAAGAGAGCTGCAGCTGCCGATGCCGACCAGGCTGAGGAGGAGCTGCAGGAGCAGCCATTGAATCCCAAAGATCTCAAATATGTGCTAGCGCTCGAGTCGGGCGATATAACCTGCGTGCCACGGATCAAGCTCGACGAGCTAGAGAAAGCTGACAAAACAGTTCAGCGGTACATTAGCAACTTTGCCAGTGGCCTGCCCACAGGGGAAGCTGGTGCCGCCTCGTCCTCCTCTGCGTCTGCCTCTCTGAACGAGAAACGAGCAGCAGCACGTTTGAAGCTGGAGGCGAGGATTGCGGCGGGCAAGCTAAATGAGAACTTTGTGACGATCAACATACAGAAAAAGAAGTTCTCGCGTGGCAAAAAGACTGTCAACTTCAGCAAGTACAAGAAACAGCAGTGGAAGCATAAGAAGCGAGTGGCTGCCCTGGCCGGCCCCGACATGGACATGGGTGGCTGCGATGGCGGTGTTTTGACCTGTTTCAATTGCGGCCAAGTGGGTCATTTCGCGCAGCAGTGCAAGATCAAGGGCGATACGCTGTTGCCGCTGAGCGCGCAGCTGGAGGAGGACCCGTCGCCATTCCCCACGCTGGCTGAGGTCGAGATTATGGCTACACAGGGCGCCCTAGCGGCGCATAGTCGCAACATTGAGCGCCTGCCACAGGCAGCCAACACAAAAGTCATTTATCAGCAGGCTGACTCCAACAGCAGCAGCAGCAGCAGTGATGAGGAGGAGAAGGCTGAGCCTGGCGAGAATCCCTCTGCGCAGCTGAACATGTCCAGTGATGAGGAGGACATTGATTTCGAGGCCTTGGATGCCGCTGTTGATGCAGCACAAGCACAGAAAGTTGAATCGCCCATTAAGAGCTATGTGGGCCATAAGATACCCGAGCAGTTTCTTAAGGAAGCCGGCCTGGATGCCAGCTCGTCGACTGGAGGGGGACCAGCGCGAACTCAGCATGGCGGGGTGCAGCCCCTCTACGGGCTCAAGGAGGATGGCACTTTGCAGGACCCGACAGACGAGGTCATCGAGGCGCTGCACATGTTTGGGCACAGCAGCTTCCGCAAGGGTAAGCTATATCCACTCATTAGATTCATTAATATATAAGTGCCATATTGCAGGTCAGGATCGTGCTGTGATGCGCATACTCAGCGGCATGTCTACGCTGGTCACCCTCAGCACGGGCAGCGGCAAGTCCCTGTGCTATCAGCTGCCCGCCTACCTATACAGTCGCCGCCTTGGAGCCATTACGTTGGTCATCTCTCCGCTGGTGTCGCTCATGGAGGACCAGGTGACGGGCGTGCCGCACTTTCTGCGTGCCCACTGCCTGCACACGAATCAAACGCCACAGCAGCGGCTCAAGATCCAGCAGCTCATTGCCGATGGCGAGATTGATATACTTCTCGTCTCGCCCGAGGCTGTGGTCTCGGGGGAGCGTGCCACGGGCTTCGGTGCCATCTTGCGGCAGCTGCCGCCCATCGCATTTGCCTGCATCGATGAGGCGCATTGTGTCTCCCAGTGGAGTCACAATTTTCGTCCCAGCTACCTAATGATATGCAAGGTGCTCAAGAAGAATCTCGGCGTGCAGACGGTGCTTGGTCTGACGGCCACAGCGACGTTGCCTACTCGCATCAGCATCATCGAACATTTGGGCATCACGGATGGGGAGCAGGGCATAATAAGCGACACACCCCTGCCCGATAATCTAATACTCTCCGTGTCCAAGGATGAGAACCGTGATGCGGCGCTGCTGCAGCTACTGAACAGCCAGAGGTGGGCGAGCCCTAAATTCGTCGGTCTTACCCAAACTATAAACTATAAACTGCCTTCTATACCCTCTGCAGATTCGAGAGCTGTCAATCGATTATCATCTATTGCACGCGGCGTGACGAATGCGAGCGAATCGCTGGTTTCATTAGAACATGCATGCAGGACAAGAAATCAAATCAAGCACCTGACCAGACGAAGAGGAAGCGAAAGCGGGTGAACTGGCAGGCGGAGCCTTATCACGCGGGCATGCCCGCCTCTAGACGCCGCACCGTGCAGAACGCCTTCATGGGCAACGAACTGCGCATTGTGGTGGCCACCATTGCCTTCGGCATGGGCATCAACAAGCCCGATATTCGCGCTGTTATCCATTATAATATGCCGCGAAATTTCGAGAGCTATGTGCAGGAGATTGGACGCGCTGGCCGTGATGGTCTGCTGTCGCATTGCCATTTGTTTTTGGACCCCAAGGGCGGGGATCAGAACGAGCTGCGTCGACATGTGTATGCCAATTCCATTGATCGCCATGTCATACGCAAGCTGCTGCAGCGTATCTTTGTGCCCTGCAGCTGCGATAAGCAGCTAGATTCGAAGAAGAGCTCTGTGGAACCTAAGGCTGCAACTGAGGCAGGCACACGGGTGCACATCTGTCCCGGGCACGAGATTGGCTTCTCTGTGGAGAAGACAGTCGAAGCGCTGGACATACCCGCCGAGAATATATCAACGCTGCTCTGCTACATGGAGCTCGAGCCACGCTGGTGCATGAATGTGCTGAGCTCGGCGTACATCATGGCCAAAGTGATATCCTACGGTGGCCCCAAATATCTGAAGTAAGTTAATATACATAATACTCGGGTAAGCTATTTAAATATACTCCCTTACTGTTCAGACATGCCGCCAAAGAGTGTCCCCCCCTGGCTATGGCCATCGCGCTGCAGATTAAGAATAAAACGTTCAAGGAGGATGCAAACATTATAGAATTCTCCGTCGTAGACATTGCGGCCGGCATTGGCTGGAACAGCGGAGTGGTCAAGTATCAGCTCAAGAATCTGGAGTGGATGCAGGGTGTGCAATAACTCGTACTCTATGAAAATTATATTGGTATAACATATATTCTATACTTACTAGTCAATGGATATCCAAAACGTTCGCCCATCTCAGTAAATTTCTTTGACCTGGGCTTTCGCATCAAGGCGCCGGGTGATTTTACAGAAGCAGAAATTGACGATGCCCTCGACACGTTATACACTCGATCGGTTATGCAGGAGCGCACTCAGCTCATCCAGTTGCAGTACGTGGCTCATGGGCTGTCCGCCGTAGCCTACAGCTCGTGTGGACAATGCTGCTCTGTGGATTTTCCCCAGGATCGCTGTGCCCAGTTGAAGGGCATTGTACGCAACTACTTCCGCAACGATTATCCACAAGATTTGGAACTAGAAATTGAGGTAATTCCTAGAGAAAAGATTTTCAAAGAAAGATCTGCAACTCTTGACCATTCTTTTAGCCAAGTAATGTGCCGGATGATCATATTATAGCTGATGTGCATGCTTTGATCAACATGTATCCCGACAATACGTTCAGTGGGCGCAATATAGCGCGTCTGTTCCATGGCATTTCTAGTCCAAATTACCCAGCCGTCATGTGGGGCCGTTGCAAGTATTGGCGTGCCCACACCAAAGTTGATTTCAATCGCATACTCAAGTTGGCCAACATGGAAATTGTAAAGCGGCGCACGTGATAAATTTGTTTTCTAGAGTTAAAGTTTATTTTAATGTTCATATTTTAAATAAAATAATTACCAAGATTACCAAATTTAAATAGACCGCGTACCTGAATCGTGCGTTGGGATTGGTTCATATGAACTATTTGTGTTATATTATATCGTGGAACATGCGATATCTTTTAGTCGACGCATCTCTAGCCGGTGTTGCTCGTGCGCTTTGTTTGCAAAACCAACAACAGTTCAAGCTAAAGTTATTTGTATTTTATATATGTATATAAGGTAACATCTGTGTAAATTATCGGCGTTTATCAAAAATGAGCGAATAAGGAAACAAAATATGCCATATGTTATATATATCCAAGCATCACATATGCTTTGTTTCCACTCGTGATTTAAATTACATTTCAATTTTAAATTTCGATAGACAAACTACAAAATATATTGTGTACTCAATAAAATTGATAGCGCTTATCACTAGTTAAGCCGCTACCCCCTTTCAATTGCACGATTGATAATCATTCATTCAGTTGTGGTTGCTTCTTATGGAGCCACAAAATTGACTGCGTGGCTGTAAAGTGCGTTTGTATGCGTGTGCGTTTCTCGCTCTGTGTGGGTGTGTGTGCGTGTCTGCAAGTGGGTGTAGCTAAAGCCGAAGGCATCGCGTGTCAAATTGCGGTAAATGTTATTAGTTTCTCTCCTTTCAGTTAATCGACAGTATTCAGTGGCAATATGTTTACCTACGGCTGTTTGGCTATCCTGCTTTTAGTGGCATCAACATCTGTGAAAGCCGATGATAATGAGTCCTGTTACTCATTCGCTGGTGGCTCAGTTTATCCCGCTGGCGAGCCCAAGGGTGATCATCAATTGCAGTACACTAAGGCCGTCAGTAAGTGACAAGATGCCATAAGCTTGTACTTCTTACCAGATTAAATTCCATATACTCAACAGTTTCCAAGCCCGCGCCACAGTTCGAGGCCACCGCTGTGGTCAACAAAGAGATTGTGCAGCTCTCGCTGTCCCAGTATCTGGGAAAATATGTTGTCCTACTCTTCTACCCACTGGATTTGTAAGTTGAATATAAACCTTTATTCGTACATCTAGCTCTACTCTAATCATATGCAGCACATTTGTTTGTCCCACGGAAATAATCGCCTTTTCGGATCGCATCGCTGAATTCCGCAAAATCAATACGGAAGTGATTGCTGCAAGCGTTGACTCGCACTTCACACATCTGGCATGGATAAACACGCCGCGCAAGGAGGGCGGCTTGGGTAATGTGAAGATTCCCCTTCTGTCCGATTTGACGCATAAGATAAGCAAGGACTATGGTGTGTATCTCGAAGAAGTTGGTCATACGCTGCGCGGCCTCTTCATCATTGACCAGCGCGGCGTCTTACGCCAAATCACAATGAACGATCTACCTGTTGGCCGATCTGTGGACGAGACGATACGTCTCGTACAGGCCTTCCAGTACACCGATACACATGGCGAGGTCTGCCCAGCCGGCTGGAAACCAGGCGCTGATACGGTAATCAATAGCAAATAACGTAATTGTTGCTTTATTTATTTCACTGACATGTGTTCGCAGATTGTACCCAATCCGGAGGAGAAAACAAAGTACTTTGCAAAGAACAACTAGGCATTGTCCACTTTGCCTGCCTGCACAACCCACCAAGATTGGCTAGCAAACATATTTAAATTTAAATGACTGAAAGATAAATAAAATGATTGTACACATTTTCCTTTAAAAAATTTATATGTACATATTTGATTCTTTGATATGGTTCGCCTTTTGCAATTACGAGAAGAGTCAGCTCACATACATATGTATGTATGTACTTCTCTTAATATTGCTTTAATTTACCGTTTGTGCTCAACAAGTTGAATATCTTTTGTTTTTGAAAAAGTTCGTAAGGCGCGCAAGAAATATACAACGCTCAAGTCGTAAGAGACATCTCAAAGACAATTGCTCTCTTGCCGCAGCGATGCTCGATTTACTGATGTAAATATATTTACTTACTCACTTTGGCCATTCGACAAATGACAAAAAGCTCAGCTGCATTCAGTAACAAATATAGTTCGATGACTGGTCACTTTAATCTTCGCAGTGGTGACACTCCGAACAGCTGTTCGATAACTTCGATACACTTCTATTACGAAGGAGTATGTTTACCATGTAACGCACACACACATATATGTATATATGTTTGTGTTGGTATGTGTACACATATGTAATTATTTATACATCGATACATCCATATTTACATTTATAGTATAGTTCTCTAGGACAGCTTACGAAGCGACGACATAACAACGCCCTTCCTTAACTATTTCACTTTACAGATACAAGGCCATTATATATTGAATCAATATGCCTCTTAGTAGATCGCTCAAATCTGCCTTAAAATTAAGAGGAAATAATCCACATTTAATAATTTATGATAAATCTTAGTTTCTGATTTGTTTTTCTTTTTCTCTGTTTAGTTTATTATTTTTAAAGAAGTTTTTAGCACATTTAAAGAAGTGCTTTTATTTTTGTTTTTTACTTTTATTGTAATCATTTATTTAATATATTGCAATGCTTGATTTTGTTTTAGGTGTTGTGGATTGCATCTCTATTACATAAATTGTATTTTGTTTTGGCGCGCTAAACGTAAAGCTTAAAATGTAAACATATTTTGTTTGCTGGTGTGTATTTTGTTTTGTTTGTTTTGCATAAACAATGAAAACTTAAATGAAATACTTAATAAAAAAGATCGCATGAAACAATGTGTGTGTTGTGTGTGTGAGTGTTGGTTGTATGCTCCAGCTCCAGTGCGCATCCAGAGTTTAGTCAAACAAATCCAACTCCAACTCAACGGCAGCCAAATTAGGAAACGTAAAATAAACTGCAATTGAATAGATGGAGAATTCAAATAAAGAAGTTAGCTGTGTTTGATAGAGGTCGATACTTGATCCAGACATAAACAAAGCATTCAATACAAAGAAATGGGTTGTGGAGTAACAGCTCTGATTGCTGATTTATTTCCCTTACCCATTGCAATTTGAGCCTGGTTTTTTTTTCTTCTATTTGTTGTTAATGGACAGACGTTCGACACTCGCGAGCAGCTCGTCCGCTGTCTGTGATACGACCTGCTCCTGGTCATCGCTGGTGCTCAGATTTTGTAGGCGCTTCTCGAGTGCCGACAGATCCTCCAGCTCCTGCTGCTGCTTGACCATGTAGCGCAATATAAGCGTGGTCAACATGCACATATCTTCCAGGATCGTTGCTGTCTCCGGTGTGGGATGATCGTAGCGATTGCGCAGCAGCCGCAATTTAGCCTCCGCCAGGTCCAGCGGCGATTTACCGCTTCGATCATACATGTGAACGCTGGCGCCACCCTGCAGCAGGATACGCACAACCACATTGAAGTTATTTGAGCTGGCCGAAATAACGGCCAGGTGGAGCGGTGTATTGCCCAATGAGTCGACCACATTCGGATTAGCTCCATACTTCAACAGCTGTTGCACAATGGGTATATAGCCCCGGCAGGCAGCCAAATGCAGTGGACTACGATTTAATTCATCTGCGGCATTTGGATTGCCGCCCGACTCCAGAATCCGATTGAGCAGCTCAATATTGCAGGTGGAGGCGGCGGTGCGCAGTTTGCGATTATTTGACTCGGTCAATATGTTGTTGTAGCTGCAGTACATTAATCGCTTCATGCGCGGACGCATCTTAAAGCTCTTGCTGCTCGATGGCAGTGTGCTCGGATGTATCAAACTCGGCAGATAGTCAACGTTCAGTGGCAATGGCGGTAAATGGGGTAGCGCAAAATGTTCTCGTTCCCCTCCTGCAGCGACCCCTCCCCCTCCTCCTCCTCCTCCTACTCCACCACCACCTCTGCTACCTCTGCTCAGCTGGAATGTGTTCGCATTTGGATTCAGATTGGGCCACTCGCCGTGTGTGTTGGGCGACGATGTCGGCGTTGGTGGCATCACTGGTGGCGGTGGTGTAATCATAATGCCCTTCGATACGGGCATCGTGGGCATGGACATTATACTGGGCAGCTCTGATTCTTGTTCGATCGCTACTGCCGCTGGCACTGGCACTTCTTTGCCTGTGTCCACACGGTCATTGGACATGGCCGCTTGTCTATGCGTGCGTGCGTGCGTATGTTTCTATTTACAAATTTATTGCGTAGCTTTCGCGTATGCACACATAAATTTTTTTATCTGTTTCTTCACGCGCTTCTTACTTTTGTCTGTATTGTTTGTATTTTTCTCGATTTTTTTCCTGTTTACATTTTGTGCGAGGTGCTGCCAACTTATCGTGATTGGTACTGACAGCGCTTGCGCTCCAGGTGGCAACGCTGCACGATTCTGTGAATATCGCAAATCAACAAAAGCTCTTTTCATCAGTTAACCGATAAAATATTTCCTTGTTTTATATTTAATTATTTAAATAGAGATAATTTTTGTTGTTGTTGCATATATATTATTGGACAGAAAAAATCCTATTTTTAAACACTTATAAATCTCATTTTTTATTAAATGATTTGTATTTAATACAATAATCTTGATACAATTTTTTATTAAATTTTTTCTTTAAAAAATCTTGTCTAATTTATAGGCCAAGAAAGTACATATGCTTATACATACATGTGTATGTAAGAAAAATTGCTTCAAGTTAACATATTCATAAACTATGAAGAATACTTCCATAATATTACATCAAAAACATTTATTCAAAATTCGTGCTCATCTATTTAAATTACTATCAAAGCGGCACGGAATGTTTAAATATACAATATATAATTCAATTAGCAAAAATCAAGTACATAGATACAATAAATACGTGTATTAATAATACAGACTTTGGACACGAGGTTCAACATCTCTAGATTTCTTAAACAATAACACAATATTTCCAAATGTTTAAATTATGCCTTGTTTGGAATCCTATTTTTGGATTTTATTTGTTTATAAATTTCTGGCAACGGATTTTCGACTGGGTCAGTATGTTAAAAGAGTGGTGTGCGTAGTGTGTTTAGTTGTTTCTGTGGGTATGTGTGGGTGGGAGTGTGATTTAGACCGCGGGAGAGGGTGCTGGGAAGAGTTTATAAAACAAATCAATTGGATCAATACACAGCTGTGGTAAAATGTAAACTTTTGAAGCTAAATGCCAATTGTAGCGGTCTAAATCCGTCTTACGCGCTATTTCAAGAAATTGATCATCTCAATGATTTTGTTACGATTGGTGTGCATGTACGCCTTGGTGTGCCAAAGCATATTGATAAGTTTCTGATCGTTCTTCTCGTCCATGGCAATATCCTCGCTCAACTGTGGATTGAACCTAAAGTAAGGTATGCCAATGGTGCTGCACCAGGCGCGGGCTCGATCAACGACCCGTCCATCCGAGCAAGTGGCTTGGTCCACAAGCAGATTACCTGGAAGTTGGTGGCAATCAATTAAAAAACTGTTCAATCTACGAAAAACCTATTGCTATTACCAATTGTGGATATGCCGTAAGCCAATTTAGCCGTATCCCAGATACTTTCAGGCCGGAATACATCAATATCCTTTAGCTCCGTGACGGGTATGTGACCCGTGCCAAGCGAAACAACCACTGAGACGGGTACAGCTTCTGCGTCGCGTCCAACACTACGCAGCGCCATGTTATATTCATGGATTTCAGTCATGGCATCCAATGTTGGATTATTGGCGATAAGTCCGCCGTCCAGGAAGCGTCCAAATGCTCGGAAATAGGATGGAGCTGCTCCAGTTGCACGAGCCGCACGCCACACCAGCTGTTCCTCAGGCTGTGGCGGAGGTATGCGTCGATTGCCTGGCAAAGTTCATCAATTTAAACGTGAGTTAGATCCGAGTTGAACTGATTAATTTAATTTCATTGTACTTACTTATGGAAGTCACAATGCCTAATATATCACTGGCGCTGGTGTAGTTGCGGAAGAGATGAAGATCGACGGGCTTACGATCTGCCATAACTCCAGTCACCATAATCTTGGGATGCTTAATATCTGTCATGACATTAAACTCGCCCAGATTATCCTTAAGTATTGCCTCGAAGTATTCGCTATTGTACGGACGCGAGCCCACAAAGCATTGTTCCTTCATGCGTAGGTAGAGACCCATGCACTGCCGCATGGTCTTACCACATCCCAGGCCCAAAGCCAATATGCCGCCAGTGCTGGTGCCGGCGATCCAATCGAACATATGTATGATGGGCGTCCGCGACAGCTTCTCCACCTCTAGTAGCATTTGCACGAGCACTAGGCCACGTATGCCACCACCATCCAAGCATAGCAGACGTCCACGTCCGTATGGCTTATCGCCGACTTCTGGAGCAATGGGAGACGTGGGCGACGGCAGCTGTTCTGGACTAGCTATGCCCGATGGCGGCGTGGCTGCAGCACTAGCTATGCTACTCGACGAGTTCTCCTTCTCATCTGCATTCACTTTAGTGGTAAACATGCCCAAGAGAGCGTCCATGATACTCTGACCCTTTTGCTCCTTCTCCGTATCAACGACGACAGGCATTCTGTATGGAAGGTATGAATGATTAGTAAAAGTAATCAAATCGTATGCTCTGTCCACTCACTGTGGGGGCTGCTGTTTCTCAATGATTCCATTGGCTGCTGCGCCCAGAAAACCGCTGACCATTTGTCGACTGGTTGTTGCCAACATATTTTCGATGTGCTCTCTCTGCTCCACGGATTCTGGTGCCTCTGGCGGTATGCCATTGTAGGAGCCCTTGGGATTGCAGCCGGGCGGACACTTTGAATTCGAGTCGGAGCAACGCTTGGCACCCACCGAATGCAATATGTATAATATTTCGTCCTCCTTGCTGCCGTTGGCATCGTTGCCTACCATGTGACGCGGCGTCTTTCCCGCCTTGTTCTTCAGATTGATGTCACAGCCGA
Organism: Drosophila navojoa; assembly: GCF_054131105.1. Classification (NCBI taxonomy): domain Eukaryota; kingdom Metazoa; phylum Arthropoda; class Insecta; order Diptera; family Drosophilidae; genus Drosophila; species Drosophila navojoa. The sequence continues at coordinate 1,091,473 of NC_142892.1, read as the reverse complement.
AGACCACCAGACATTGGACAATGGGCACTAGTTTCTTCTCGATAGCTATGTGTAGAGCAGCATTTCCCTCATTGTCCAGCACATCGATGTCTGCGTCGTGCGCCAGGAGCGTGACCACGCACTCGAAGCGATTGCGAGCCACCATAACATGCAGTGCGGTGCGTCCATCGAAATTGGTGGCATTCACATCGCATCCCTCCATGATGAGGGCGTGCAGAGTTTCTCGCGAGGAGCACCAGTGCAACGGTGTCCCGCCATATTTCATATCCTGGGTGTAGAGCTTGCTGGCGTTGGTGCGCAGGAACGAGGCCACCGATGTGGGTGTCGATGTCTTATACAGTTTGCTTATATTCTTGGCATTCAGGTTGACATCGGCGCCTGCGAGCAGCAGAGCCTTCACATTCTCCGGCTTGTCTGTCAAGCAGGCCAAATGCAACGGCGTGCAACCGTCCGAATTAAGGTGGTTCAGATTTACAGTGCTGTTCTCCGTTAGCAGCTGCAATGAAAGCGGAACAGTTGAACGGTTGAGAGCAGAGCTAACCAAGTCTTTGACTGTCACTCACATTGATGATCTCTTTGGAAGTGCTGGCGGCATAGTGAAACACCGAATTGCTGTTTATGTCCAAGTGCTCGATTTTGCTAAGGGGCAAAAGCAGCTTTACCATTTCTATGTGACCCTGTTTGATGGCCAGCTGAAACGGCGACATGAGTGTTGTATGATCTGCCACATCGATACACTGCAGCACCTTGGGATTGCTGATATATTCAACTAGATTGAAGTAGGCAACCAAATGGGCCAACGTCCACGACGGATTATCTGAGAGGGCATCGCACACCTTTTGCAATCCATTCACATTGTAATACTGCAACCGGGGAATAATTAATATGATTGATTCGAATGCCATCATGCAGATCACATACTTCTTTGACAATGCCCACAAAGACAGGCAGACGCTGCATAAAGGTATTGAACTTCTCTTCCGCTTCCTGCTGTACGGGCGACCGGTAGAGACTGAAGGAAGTGGTGTTTGAATCGGAGGTGGGTCGCTGCAGCACAATCTCGTAGACGGCGCGCTTATCGCTGCTGTTGTACGGCGGTGCGAACAGAACCATTGCATCATCCCTCGCCATAACCTGCAAGGTGCCCAACGATTCGCTCTTGATTTCCAGAACTTTATTCGGCGGGGTATCTCCGCCCAGCAGGCGCTGCAGCACTGTAAGTTCAAGTAATCAAATGAATATATATAATAAAACTACAGTATCACCGCACTCAAGACGCAACAATTGGTAAAAAGGACAGAATGCAAGAAAAAACAACACCAACAACCATAACAATCACGAACATCAAACATAGAACATTAAGAAGCAAATACCAAAGCCAGAGGCGAGTGCTCCAAAGGCCATCCAAGCCATGGCTTCCGTATATATCAGCAGGTATATGATGCGTATTTGAGCTTTGGAATCTTTCTTGATTATGATGTTATACAGATGGAGGGCAAAAAGGTCAGTGCGATTTGAGATTTGAATGTGTAAGCGATGAATCTACAGAAAATAAATGTATTAGCAATATGAATTGTTAGTTGCGGATTTTGCGCTTATTACGTAGAAGATTTTTCTCTATCCGAAAGCAAGAAGGGAGAGGGAGAGAGCGAGCGAATGAGCAGGGGACGGGGCAAAACAATGCAATGTTGCCAACAAATCAATAACATCCGATGCTCTACACAAATAATCGCAATTAGTTGCATATGTATATCTATTAGGCCAAGCTAGAATGCACCATTTAGTTATATTGACCTCAGCCTAAATATTAGTAAGTTAGAGTGGGACGCGTGACACGAGCAATGCAGGAACTATATTCTTAGATGGGGGAACGACTGCGCGTGATTCGGAACATTGGCTTGGTTCGTGTTCAAGAAATAGCAAAAGTCAATTGCACTCATCTCATCTCTAAGATGAAAACTTAACTACCGCAATTATTTTATATATGTATGTATATACATTTGTGCGTCACAATCGTCTTATTGAAACCGTTATGACACATGTCTCGGATAGAGTATAGAAATGCGAGGGCCTTTGCTGTGCGCCCTCATCAGTTTTTTTTTTTGCAGCGATTCAACCGTGACTCAACTAGATAAACTGATAAAATGCTTTGTGCTCTGAATGATTTGTATGCATATTATATACGTTTAAGCAAGGGCAAACTTTTGTGACCAACATTATTGCTGTGCCCATCCGTCTTTTTAGCCTTGCACTTTTTAGATCCACATTTCTCGTTCTTTCCCCGATTCAATTTTGTTTGCCACTCAATCAATATGGGAGAATGCTTTTCAATTATCTTTCTTTTGATTGCGTCTATGTGTTAGTGTGCCTGTGCTAGTCGTCGAATGTTGATTTTGTTGCTTAATTTAATTTGATCAAATTTGTAACTAAACCAACCGTTAAACATTTCGCCGCCGCTTATTCAACACCAACTGTTTTTATTTTGCACACTTGTTTAAATTCACTACCAATTCGTCGTTGCTTCTTGCTGATTAAAGTAACTATAAGCCGTCCCGTCCGACCGAAAGAATCACTCTTGATAACAAGTTCGCTCAACGTTCTTCCTTTCGTTCTTTTGAATTGGTAGCTCACTCAACAAGTTTCATAGCAATGAGCAATTCACACATACGAATTTTTGCAATTGCTATAAAACAAAATTAATTCATATGCCCACATTTTTATTATTTTAAATAACCTAGAAACAAAATAATTTCTAATAAAAATGCATTGCTCTATTGCTTATACACTCGATAGTGTATATATGTCATATCGTTATCGTTAAAATATAAAATATCGTTATCGTTCAGTTTGGCAACCTATGGCTCTAAAACCTTACGAGCTCAAATATTGCCTATGATATTTAAACTATGATATTTAAACATTTAATGGAATTAACTAATTATATAAAAATATATATTTTAACAATATATTATATGTATATGATTGTTATATTATAATTATTTGCTTTAAGACGGAATCGATAATTATTAAACAAACATGTTATTTTTTATTGATTGGGTAATGGATATGTTGAATCAAATATGAACATACATATGTACATATGTACATATGTACATATATACTAAACTATGTATGTATGTATTTATAATATAATATACTATTATTATCAGTTCGGCAGTTAATTGCGATCATCGAGAAAGTAGATTAGGAAGCGTTTTTCTGCGCGTCGTGGCACTTTCCATATCATAGATAGGGCCTACTTAGAGATATACGCTGGCTATAAAAGCTGCACTTTTCGGGAGATTCGACATCAGTTTCTAAAAATTGTAAACATGAAGGCCTTCATCGTTCTGCTCGCTCTGGCTTTTGCCGCCCCCGCTTTCGGTCGCACCATGGACCGTTGCTCCCTGGCTCGTGAGATGTCCAACTTGGACTTCCCCGTGACCAGCTGGCCCGTTGGGCTTGCATTGCCGAGCACGAGAGCTCCTACCGCACCGGCGTTGTTGGCCCCGAGAACTACAACGGCTCCAACGACTACGGCATCTTCCAGATCAACAACTACTACTGGTGCCAGCCTGCCAACGGTCGCTTCTCCTACAACGAGTGCCACCTCAGCTGCAACGCCCTGTTGACCGATGACATCACCAACTCCGTCCGTTGCGCCCAGAAGATCCTCAGCCAGCAGGGCTGGACTGCCTGGTCCACCTGGAAGTACTGCAACGGTGCTCTCCCCTCCATCAACGACTGCTTCTAAGCTATTCTCCCCTTCTTGATTCTTGAATATAATAAAAAATTGCTTGAAATACCAATTGAATTTATTTATTTACAACGTCGCTAGTCGCTAGTCGCTAGTATATAGTTCTAGCTTGCCCAAACGCCCTGAAACGTGCGAAATAATAACATTATTCTCTTGAATAACATCTTATCTTTTTCAAATTTTGGCCCCAACGGCCACAACAACAGTCTCCCTAAATTATGCAACTATATTTTGTAAAAAGATATTTTTAGCCCAGTAAAGAACTTTTCAGATTTACACTGTTTTTGCTGAAATCTAAATCTATATATATTTATACACCCATGCATACCTCTTAAGTTATATCATTATTACATCAATTCACATACTAGGGCGACGTTTGCAGCAATTCACCCACATCCACCATCCAATGAAATAATTCTGATTGGTTTTATCTACTAAATTATTTATTGTAAGAAATATAAATATGATATTACTGTTGTAATCTAGACATAGGGAATGACTTAAGAGTAAGGTACCCGGTTGAAGCTGCCACCCAATCTATGCTACGAAATATAAAGACCTATATTATCCTCTAGCAATCAATGAAAGGTGAATGTAAAAAAATAAGACTTATATGTAGACGAGTATGTATCGTTAGCCTAGGAGCTATTCGTTTGTATTGCACAGGAGCACAGGGGTATCTGGACGAGGTGGTGGGGCTTCAGTACAAGCCCGAGGGTAGGTCCGTCACCTTGGAGCCCTGCGTGTAGGAGCGCGTGCGTGCAGAGATCTGGCCAGTCAGCTGACCCGATCCCGGGTAGTCGAGCAGCGAGCAACGCATTGCCGGATTGCTGCTGAAATAGATCTGCTGATTGCTGCGCGACTTCTCGCGCACATTGTTTGCCTCGTTGCTGTGGGCCTGGCCATCGGCGAAGGCCGCCTCGAGCCGCTCCACATTCTTGGTCACTCGGCGTGCTTGCAGGGCGGCGGTGAGATCGGGCTTTGGATACTTTTGGGGCGTATTCATGCCGGTCATGAAGAAGACACCGTTGAAATGCTGCGCGGGCGGCGTCGGCGCTGGCGTCTTGCTCGACTGCTGTCGCTCGTGCTGCAGCGCCTCCTGGCTGCTGTTCCTCAACGCCAGTATTGTTGGATCGTTGTCGTCGTGCCGCGCATTCATTATGACATCCAGTAGCTCCCGGTTGGTGCTCGCATTGTAGGCCGTTGCGGCGGCGCTTGGCTCCGCCTCGGGCATTTCGGTGGAGGGCGCGTCCAGTGCGTAGGACCTCTCCAGCTCCAGTTCCCTATCCGTGCTGTCGTAGTCCACCTCATCGAAGAAGGTCTGCATGGCAGCCAGGCGCTCGACGGCCGTCGTATCCGCTGGTATCAGCATGCCGTATTGCGAGTCCTCGGGCTCGGAGCAGTCCGTGCGCGGCACCAGATGGGCCAAGGATCGGGACTTGCGTGGCGGCTGTGGCACAATGTTGACCGGCACAATGTCCTGCTCCTGCTCGAGGCTGCGCTGTTGCGGCTGCTGCTGACGCTGTTGCCTGGTGTTGGCAGTCTGGCCCGACTTGGCTGTTGGCGTCTGGCTGGAAATCTGCTTCTCTGCCTCGCTCACTATGTTGTCCAGCTCCTCGATGACATCCTCTATGGTGGCGGCGTCCTCGTCGTCCTCCTCGCCCTTGCGCGCCGCAGCCTTCCGCGACTGCTTGTGGTGCTTGGACTTGGAGGGCAGCACCAGAATGGGCACAGGACTGAGAGAGGCGCCCGTTTCGCTGCTGCTGATGCCCTCGTCCTCGTGCTCCGAGCAGCTCTGTTTGCTGCCCGCCGCTGTCTTCGAGGTGGGCGGCACCTGGCGTGGCAGTGCGACCGGCTGATGCGCCTCCACGGGCTTGAAGTTCGACTCCTGTGCGCCCTGCAGCCGAAAGATCTCGCGCTGCAGCTCCGCGCAACGCTCCTGCAGACGTCGCTCCATCGATGTGAGCACGGCCTTCTCCTCGTGCAAGATCTGGACTCGACGCTCCAAGATTACCATCTGGCTGCGCACTCGATCGGCATCGCGCGCCTGGGCCATCATCTTGTCCACGTCGATGTGCAGCTCATTGAAGCGCTTAATCTCGGTCCGCAGCGCATCCAGCCAGGGCGAGGAGGAGGATATGGTTCTGGCCAACGTGCTGGTCTCTAGGCCAGCCTGGCAGAGCTCCGCTTGGATGTACAAGCGCTGCTGCAGGCTGACGGCGCTCTCGATGAACGTGTTGAGGAATCTAAGAGGCACAAGGGGCTGCTCAATAGCTGTTGGTTAGAGTCTAGCGCAGTTACTCACTTGATGCCAGCGCACTGGAGCTCTCCCGAGCCGCCGCCGCTGTTGAGGATGCCGATGAGCAGGCGGAAGCGCACGGGCTCGCTGCAGCGCAGTCGCAGCGTGGACATCGCCTCCGAGACGGCGGTGTGGCCAGCGGCGCTGATCTTCTGCCCGCCATTGCCCTGACCAAACGGCTGCCGATCGCAGGCAGCGGCGAGCAGCTGCAGAGCCAGGATGCGTCCACGTATGCCTTGTCCCGTGGCCGAGGAGGCGAGTGGCATGAGACCCACCGGTGTGGTGCCCAAGCGGGCGATGGCATCCAAGGAGCGGGAACAGCAAATGCTCAGGCATTGTCTGGCGACGATTGCAAGTGACAAAGAGAGAGAGAGAGAGAGATAGGGAGAAGGAGAAGGAGTGAGCGATGTCTTGAGACGTAATGAATCTGTTACTTACAGGCAGGAGAGCTCGTCGAGCAAGGCTCGTCGCTGATAGCTCTGCGGATTGCGTGACATGGCCAGCGAATTGGTGCCAGCGGCCAGCGGGGCGGGCGCATTGCTCGCCTGGGCCATCTGTATGGCACGCAGCACCTCCAGCAAGTGGCTAATGCCATCCGAGGGCGTGGCCACAAACTCCTGCACGAAGCTGCAACGAGACACCAGAAGAGAAATGAGAACCGCAACTCGAAAAGAGTCTTCCACTCCACTCGGATTAGAGTCCCAACTCTTTGAAGACTGCGTAATACTGACTGCATCTAGCCACATTATCTCCAGACCTACTTAAGAACTATAATCTTGCTAAGCTGATTGACGAATACAGATTTCTAATATTATATTTTCATTATCAGCTCGGCAGTAATTGCTATCATCGAGAGAGTTGATTAGGAAACGGCGTGGCACTTTCGATGTCATAGATAGGGCCTACTTAGAGATATACGCTAGCTATAAAAGCTGCACTTTTCGGGAGATTCGACATCAGTTTCTGAAAATTGTAAACATGAAGGCTTTCATCGTTCTGCTCGCTCTGGCTTTTGCCGCCCCCGCTTTCGGTCGCACCATGGACCGTTGCTCCCTGGCTCGTGAGATGTCCAACTTGGGCGTTCCCCGTGACCAGCTGGCCCGTTGGGCTTGCATTGCCGAGCACGAGAGCTCCTACCGCACCGGCGTTGTTGGCCCCGAGAACTACAACGGCTCCAACGACTACGGCATCTTCCAGATCAACAACTACTACTGGTGCCAGCCTGCCAACGGTCGCTTCTCCTACAACGAGTGCCACCTCAGCTGCAACGCCCTGTTGACCGATGACATCACCAACTCCGTCCGTTGCGCCCAGAAGATCCTCAGCCAGCAGGGCTGGACTGCCTGGTCCACCTGGAAGTACTGCAACGGTGCTCTGCCTTCCATCAACGACTGCTTCTAAGCTACTCTCCCCTTCTTGATTCTTGAATATAATAAATAGTTGTCTAAAACGCACTTCTGCTTTGTTTTTTGTTTTTTTCTCACTTTCGACTGGCTGTCGCCGCATCTCGACTGCGAAGTTGTCTTACCTGGGGAAGGACACCCTAAGATCGGCTCGCAGCTTGGTCAGCAGATCGGTTATGGAGCCAAACTGGCGCAGGGACATCTCACTGTCGCTCTCAGGTGGCGCCGGAATGGGACTCCTGTGGATGACAAATGTCAGGTTGATGTGCGCTAGATACCCTATGATGGGGGCAAAAACTTACTTGTAGCCGGAGTGCTTGGCTGGTAGCGTGGCGGACTTGTACGCGTCTTCCTTGCCCGCTTGGAGTTGGCCATTGATGTTCACGTCGTAGATGGACTGAGGCTTGGCCGAGCCAGACGAGCTGCCCTTGGTGAACTTGCGCAAGGAGAGAACGTAGTCCTCGGGATTGTAGACGGGCGGCCGTTGATTCTCCTTGCTGTAGACGGGCGCCTGTGGCCAGCTCTGCTCCGAGCCGGCCATCTTGTACGAGGCCAACGAACCATTCACGCTGTTGGCTCCATACTTATGCGTGCCCGACCCGCTGGACGAGGCTGGTATGGAGGACTGAGCCTGGCCAGCAGCGGCAGCCGTTGCCGTTGCCGTTGCCGTTGCCGTTGCCGTTGCCGGTGCTGCATTATGTGGTGGCAATTTGGGCGACTTATCGCATACGCTGGGCGCCATCTGTGAGTGCTGCGTGGAGCTGTCGCTGCAAATGAAACAGGCAAAAGAAAAAACAAAAAAAATTAAAAAGTCGTTAAAACGAATTTGCACATTTCTCATGCAGAACTCGAATTTGCATTCATATATGTATGAGTATACACATATACATATATGTATATAAATTATCAGAGACTGGTCTTGGCCAGGAGTCGGAGTCGGAGTCGCAGCTGGGGCTGGGCAACTGGGCAACTGGGCGGCACGTAACGCACCGGAAAAACAAGCCATTTAGTTTGTTTAGCATTTTCTTGGCACTGTCAACGACTCATTGAGTGACATGAGTGTGGGCTTCCATCGGCGACCGTGAGCGACTACTGATTGAAGCCTCAGATGGAAATATCATGGAAGCAGCAGCTCTACTCGCCGACTTCTTGTTACTCAATGCGTAAGCGAAAATATTGTCAAAAAATTAACATGTCAATAAGCGAAACAGAAATAAAGGCGCGCACTTTCACTCAGACAGCTTGGCAGCTACTCCGCTACTCAGCTACTCAGCTACTCAGCGAGTCAGCTACTCAGCAGCAGAGATAAAAGACCATATGCACCGTTAGCTGACAATGCGCTCTAACGGTAACTGCGCGCGTCTGCATATGCAAATGAGATTCAATTCGAAATTATGACGTGCCTCGCTGCAAAGCAAAGAAATTCAACATTATACACATACATGCATATCTCTATATACATGCATATGTGAATGTATATGTGCTTATATGGTTTATTTTGATATCAATTGAACGCATCAGTCACGTTGCTGCATACTTAAGCATGTCTTCTCTTCTACGGCATCTAGCTAGTTCTTTCGGACAGGTGTGTCATGGCTCAAGGTAGCGCTCGTACACCTCGGCATGCGAGGGAGGTGGGCAATTGATATCCATGATTAAGCCAGTAAAAACTTTAGCGTCGCGACGTGTGTTTGGCAATTTGCCAAGCGTTTCCCACAGAGTGCGCCCCGCCCACCGCCCAACTCTCTGCACTCTCACCGATCAAGCGGAGAAAAGTGATGAAAGATCAAAACACACACAAAAAGCCAAATGCAGCAAATCGAACACGATCCAACGGCTGGAAGCTGCCTGCATTCGATTTGCATAAATCAATTTCAGTAAATATAATAAAAAGCAGAAAGAAAACGAAAATTGAGATCAGTGATAAAGCGCCTAATGGAAACGCATTTGGGTGCCAGTGTGTACACATCAACATTTCACAAATGAACTGCAACACATAATGGATGGATGGATGGATGGATGGATGCCCAGACAGCTCGTGCCGCCTGATAGATGGCAGCGATAGTTGGTCAAATTCAAATCAAAGTTCAGTTAAGTAAGATCTTGGCTTTCCATATCTCTGCTATGATAACTGTGCTTGCACTACATTAATCAAAGCCTTGGCCTTGTCTTATCTGTATAAACAAAGCAGAAAAACTAAACGAATTGAAACTAGAAACTTCTACTCCTGCCTGTTGATAAGGAATACAACAAAATTCCCAATGAAAGCAAAACAAAATATGGCAAAAATAATAAACCAAAACAAAACAAATCGATTTTCTCAATTAATCAATAAAGAAATGCCTTTCTGTATGAGTATGCGTGAGTGTCGAATGCCCTACGACAGCAGCTTCTAAAGCTCCCATAGCGAGAAACATTCATACATATATGAGCTCGAACACGATAGGCAGCAGCAAATCACTGTAGGGTATGCGAGTTCATAAATCAATTTTGATTAGGGGCGTCGAACCGTAGTCAATCATGTCCACTTGTAAGTGTGATCAATGTTTCGCTATTTATCAATGAAGAATTATAATCTATATAGAAATATATATACATACACATAAATATGAAATAAATAAATAAATATATATACTTTGATGAAGTATGTACATTTCGAGTACAATCGAACGATACACTCCAGAGACAAACGTGACGCAAATACGAAATGTTTGCTTTTAGCGTTTTGCGTTGTCATTTATCGAACAACTTGATAGGACCATACGTAAAATTTGTATCTTCTTTTTAAATAAATCTTACAACATTTTTTGCAAAGATTCATTGAATTAAATTCCTTGAAATTGTCCCCGCAGCCTTTTCGGACGCGTGGCGAAAAGTGAAATTTTATATAATGGCCCACACATAACCGAGTCATTATGACAATTTTACCTGGCCAAAAGCAATGCTATGCTCGTATCTATGAGCAATGATTGCAAAATGAATCAAATGATCAGCTAGCTGCATTGGGCATGGCACCGCCTCGGACTCCGGACTCCGGACTCCGAGACGAAGTCGGAGTTGGACTACAGCTGGTAATAGCTGCTGGCAAACAAGTTAATTTAATTTCCAATCGTAAAAGAAATTATGTATGAAAGCATGCCGTTATCGTTGCGTTTATCTAGATCGACAGCGCGAGAGAGAGACAGAGGTACGGCGAGAAATAAAGAGAGCGACAGAGAATGGCAAAGAGTTGTCAATATAGATAATAATATTGAGAGTCGATTCTAATGAAGTATTTTATGCAACTTTTTGTATTCCTTTTGGCATTCCAGTAAGGTATGCCCCAAGCAAAGAATCTCTATTTGTTTATTTAAACCGTATTAAAGTACAATCGTATACATCTCTTGAATAACTGCAGTCAATATTGACATATATGTTGATAATTTATCACATTATATTTTTGAATTCGTTTTAAATCTAAGACCTATTTACTAGGGTATTTGAGTTCGTAAGCCAATTGATCAAAGGCGTCGAAAGACAATCATGTCCATTTATATGTATGAGCAATGATAAATGTGCATTTCAAGGGGAATTATGTCATATGCCAAAGAGCCCAATGTGATGGAAATATTAACTAAAGTGAGCTTTGATAAATTCGATTAGAAAATCGGTGGCATTAGTCTAATAATTCCATATAATCGTGTGTAAAATGGCTTGCTCTTCTTTGTATTACAATTATTAACAAGAGATCTTGCAACATTGTTTGCTTGCGCAGAGGTTCATTGAATCGAGCTCCATAGAGAAAGGGAACTCCGAGCTCGTTGGCTCTGATTAACATAATTGTTTTGTTGTCTGCAATGGGCCAAGGGCCCCTGTAGTCATGCTGAGGTGTACAAATAGGTGTTGTATATTTTTTTCTTTTTCGGTGGGCTACTTAGAAAGGGCGCATTATGTGAGAGGCTTCAATGGGCCTGATGGACCTTGTCCATGTAGCTGATATCTGTTGGGACTCTTCTGCTGCACTTCTGGGGTCGCCTTGAGGCCTTGGATCTTGGAGCGCAGTCAAGTGAAGTCAAACGGAGTCGATGTAGATGAATTGAAAACGATATTAAAGTCTTACCTACGATCGGACGTTAAACTTGTAGCGCAAAAAGAGCTGGGAATTTGGCCTACGAGCTGCACGTGAAAGAAAAATCAAGTGCAATTTCAGACCGAAATAGCTCGAATGCCGCACAATGAATAAATAACTGCAACAAAACATGCAACCTCACGGATTGCGTGAACAGCAGGCCCCGAGCCAAGACCCCAAGCCAAGACAATGCCATCTGGCTAAATATTTGGAATTAGTTACGTTATGGAGCTCGCTGCGATAATTGCGACTGGGCTAACATGCGTGCGAGGTTATTGTTGGAGCATATGAATATGGGTATGGGTATGAATATGAATATGAATATGAATGCACATATGAATATATATGTATGTTTGTGTCTGTGGGGAGCTTCAATCTTATCAGTATGCCCATTGGTAGAGCCCCGAAACTTGAAATTTGCAAGACACAAACTACTTCCGCCTTTGCGTCTCTGATAAGATATTGAAAAGCAAGACTTTTAATGGCCAGAGGCAGAGATTTTGTCAGAGAAGCACGCGTGCAGCCGCAGATTAGATAAATTATTATTAGCTAAACAGTGATTAATATGATCAGGCCATATGCTGCGTCGTAGTTGAGAAAGTTTCATCGAATTCGACTAAAATTTATAATATATAATATATCATTTGACATATAACACGGTATGTACAATAGCTGTTATAAATTTTACTTCAGTCATTTAGTTAGGACTTCCAGGACATTGCAGGAACAGCAGGGACACCCAGAGCGGATCCCCTCAACGCCTACAAAGAGCAGTAGGCAACACAGAATCGTCGGCGGGCACCAACGGGGACTCTACTGAGAGAGGCGAGTAATGCCGTCGCAGGAGGCGAGCCGTCATAAGTGTTAAGTATACTTACATATATTCACGAAAAAATATATACATTACGCTCAAATTTAAATCACAAATTACTAGTTATTATCGCAGGGGTTTTGACTTGGGATAAGCCGAAGATATAGGGGGCATATCGAAGGAGTTCTCAGGATTGCATGGGTCAGCGCTTTTTATGGGCTCGAGCTGATAGCCTCCTCAAATTAGTCGTAGTTGGGAGAGTTTCTTTGAATTCGGCTAAATACGATTTTCAGATCGGGATAATGACATACAAATGCATTTATTTTCTACAGATAAGCTCTTAGCTTTCTGGTATATTTTACAAGGGCGAGTCAATAGCTTAGACCACGAAGATTACTGTAAGCAACTCAACTTGGACCGGCGAGCACTGCACCTGAGACTTGGTATCGGAAAATGGTTGTTGTAGATATGATATATGGGGCATAATGAAGGGGTTCCTCAGAATTGCATAGGTCAGCGCATTTCATGTGGGGCAAGTAAGGCCTGCTCATGAGCAAGCATGCATTATGCGTCAGCACTCGATATAAACAATTCTTATCACCCTTGTTTACATTGCGTTTGCTAGCAATAATCACTTAACTAAGCACCCACATCTCGGCAGGCAGGGCTTGGTTGCTTGCTCAACTGCAGCGAATCCACATGAAGCTCAGCTATAAATACCGCACCTCTCGCAGCCAGAGGGCAACAGTTGCTTCAGCCTCCACTGCGGCAGTATACCGTGAGACGATGAAGTCCTCCGTTGTTTTCCTCCTGGTGGCCCTGGCATGGGCTGCTTCACCCGCGCTCGCTCGTACCATGGATCGCTGCTCCTTGGCCCGGGAGATGGCCAGGCTTGGCGTTCCACGAGATCAGCTGGCCAGGTGGGCCTGCATTGCGGAGCACGAGAGCTCGTATCGTACCGGCGTGGTGGGTCCACCCAACTCGGATGGCTCCCATGACTACGGCATCTTCCAGATCAACGATCGCTACTGGTGCCAGCCGCCCAACAACAAGAAGTCGGCCAATGGCTGTGGGGTGAGCTGCAAGGCCCTACTCTCGGACGACATTACCAGGTCCGTGCGGTGTGCCCAGAAGGTGCTCAGCGAGCAGGGCTGGCCGGCCTGGTCCACCTGGAAGTTCTGCAATGGCAACTTGCCCAGCATCGATCCCTGCTTCAAGTAAGCTCTGAGCTCACAAATAAAGCACGATTGTGTAACTTTGCACAGATGTAAACTTTCTCACTTGCTTTATTGACCAACATTCGACAGATAGATAGATAGACAGCTACAGTGAGCATTCGTTAAGCGAAGAGGGGTTGTCTGAGAAAATTCGCACAAATTGTCCCCGCAGCCTTTTCGGACGCGTGGCGAAAAGTGAAATTTTATATAATGGCCCACACATAACCGAGTCATTATGACAATTTTACCTGGCCAAAAGCAATGCTATGCTCGCATCTATGAGCAATGATTGCAAAATGAATCAAATGATCAAATGGTTAGCTGCATTGGGCATGGCACCGCCTCGGACTCCGGACTCCTAGACGAAGTCGGAGTTGGACTACAGCTGGTAATAGCTGCTGGCAAACAAGTTAATTTAATTTCCAATCGTAAAAGAAATTACGTATGAAAGCATGCCGTTATCGTTGCGTTTATCTAGATCGACAGCGCGCGAGAGAGAGAGAGAGAGAGAGGGACAGAGAGAGAGAGATAGGCAAGTGTACGCAGAGAAGGCAACGACTTCTCCAGCTTAGATTTCATCTGATTCACAAAAAAGCAATACAAATAATGCGTAAAGCAATTTCAATGCAATTACGTGTTCGGCTTCTCTGCCCCAATGTAGATCCATTCGATTTATTCGCATTGCCTTTTCTGTCTCATTGCCATATTCAGTTGGCAGAGCCTTGTCAAAGCTGCAGCTGCTGCTGTTTCAGTTGCAGTTGCAGTTGCTGTTGTTGTTATGCATTTTTTCGATCCACAAAAGCAGTGAAAATGGTAAGCAACTCGCCCAGACGGGCGTAGAAACTGATTGAGAGCCATATTGTAACAATTTGTATCAAATTCTCAAGGGTCTGCCATCGAGTTGAATGACTTGTTATAAGACAAACGCTCTCGATGCACGCTCGCCTCTACCGAACTGAGTATATTGGCTTAAGAGTGAGGAAATTTAATATCTATCTGAGTGGTGGCAGACAGGCAAAACTGTTTTAAATCGTATATATAGAGATATACAAGTGTAATAGTTCTTCTATATTTCTAGAGTGATCCTATATAGAATAATGTATAAAACTTCTTAGGGAACACACGTTGCATAGCCTGGGAATGGAGATCACTCTATGAATATGGAATTGAGTAAGCGAAACAAATATTCGATTCGATCCCAATAATTCATTAGGCTATCTACCTTATATATCATTCATGGCCTGTCAGCCAAGCTCAGTTTTGATGTCTTGATTTGGAAAAATCTATAAGCTGCGTTTGAATATCTAAGCCGGTTTCAGCTTGAATTACGAAACAGAGACGTAAGAACTTCGTTCGCTGCTTTGTCTGGGCATATTTATTTCGAGATGATATTACATATTTCACACCCTACAAAGTCTGGCTGATCTTTTTCAACACTTCACTTCACACTTCTCAGAGAGATGGACGCAGAGCTTGTTGGAAACGACATCGCGAATTTGTTTTTAGAGTTTTGGTCAAGTCAAACTTTTCACCCATTATGTAGATATTATTAAATATATCAAAAAAGGAATTTCTTTTCTGTTTTTGTCACGACTTGGCACACTTCAGCTGGCTTAAGCTCACAGGTGATAAATCACCTGTTCTCTTCCGCCAACTTTCGCGCATGCGTAATCCGCTTTTAATCATGTTGCCATAAGAGCGGGTTCTCCCTGGCCACAACAAATTTATCACAGCATAATTTTTATTTTTTTTGTTACGTTTTTTTTTTTTTCGGACAGGTATAGCTCATAATAGACGTCGTAGTAAAAAGTATAGTTTCTCCCCGTGTTAAGCCGACACCTTGCCAAATTGTCTTTAGCTGTTACACAAAAAGCCAATGAGAGTGCTGCACAGACTGCACAATACTCGTTCGTTGTGCAAAAATATAATATATGTAAATAGAAATACCTAATTTTAGTTTACTCCCAAGATTTACATCGCCTATAGTGGACCCATCACGATGATCTCAACACTTTCGCTGTCGATTACCAGGCTGCCAGACGGACTTTGGGCAGAGCCGATATACTCTTTCCCACTGCACGAACGAGTATTAAAAACGTCCATTCGAAGCGGCTGTTGGGCAACAATGGCCTCTTTTTGAGTGTCTTTTTGATGCTGGCTGCGAGATATACGCAGTCGAATGTTCTCATGGCAGCAGTTCCATTTCTTTAGCCCATTTGCATTTGCGTTGTAAATTTTACTCACACAGACGGACAGACGGACAGACGGCGGGACAGAGGAGCAGAGATAAAGAGTGCGTTGTCTGACAAACGAGATAAAACTATTAACAGAATTTAGCAACAACAATGATAGAGAAATGTGCCCACTTTTCAGCTGTCAAGAGTCAGAGAAAGATTTGCTGATTTTCCCAAGAGTTGTCGGCGCATTACTATTGTTGCTGTTGCTGTTGCTGTCGCTGTTATTGTTGCTGGCGTCTTGAGTTGTGTGTGTTTTGGATACCTATACAGACTTTTGTCAGCCTTTTGATAGCTGGCTGTCAAGCTTGACATGCATTGGTGCCTGACTTTAAATTAAATCTCAGCTGGACGAGATGCTAGTCAGCTAGACGAATGTTGAATACTCTCTCCCCTCTCTCTCTCTCTCTCTCTCTCTCTCTCTCTCTGTCTCCATATCTGTATAAATGTCTATCACTCAGTTTCTCAATCTCTCTCTCTCATTCTACCTCTCCCTGTCTCTTTCTTACTAGCTCAGTCTAGCCTTATCTATATATCCAAATACTTATATATTTCACTCTATATATCATTCTCTCTCTCTCTCTGTCTCTGTCTCCCACTTTATCTCTTTACAAGCAGTATAGAGTAAAGGCTTTCGGCTAGACATAAAACTCAAAATGTCATTAATAAAATAAATTGATTAGCATACTTTCTTAATCAAGTCTTTATCTTTAGTCTATAAAATGTCGTTTCCTACATTCTCCAGCTGGTTTAGTGTTAGTTTTCGTTATTTTATATCAAAGTTTTTCTTTTATAAAACTGAATTTATTTATAATACTCAACTCATATTTCCTTGTAATATTCATCAAGCGACTCCCATAGTGTATCTCAGGTTTGTTTTGAGGAAAAACGTCGAGTTTTCTAACGCTCATTATGATTTTCACCGCGATTTGTTAACTACAGAGTGCGCCTGCCTGCTGCGAGGCCCCTCCGGGTAATATATCAACAGAGCTGTCTCCCAACTAATATAATTAGGGTTTATTGTCGAAATAATAACGCAGCAGTAGGAGGGTTCGAATGGCTGGTGGCTGGTGGCTGGTGGCTATGCGCTTGACACAGTTGTGTTTCCATTCCGTTTTTGGGGGTCGGCCAGGTGAAATGCTTATAATTTGTGAGTCCAATTTTGTGATGTGACAGGTAATTGATGCCAAAAAGTAGCTCAGAGCTTGTCAGCTCTGGCCGGGGCAGTATTTCAACGTTTCATCGTTTCAGCTCGGTTACCATTGACAATGACAAGTCAAGATCATGTTTACTTAACCAACTGGAAAACATACAAGACAGCCGTAATGTAATCTCTTGGCATTGTCTGAGTTTAAGCAGCGCCTAGGCTTACGTACACCCAGTCAACCATCTGGGTAAGCATATACCATATCAGATCCCAACTGAGAACATAGCATATTGAAAGTCTAGTCCAAGCCATCCCTGTTCCCTTCTCTTTCTCTCTGGCCATGGGATTGGCTCTGATAAGCACCGTCTGCAACATTAATTTACTTCGCTTTGATTGGCTGTTTGCCAATTTCCATGCCGATAAGAGTGAATCCCCTGAGCACCTTATCTATCGAACCATCCATTAATTTGCCTGCCGGCCTCTACACTCGAGTTTTGCGTATTAAAATCTTGTTTGCTTTTGCCGAGTGGGAAAACACTTGAACGCCTTTCCACTAAGTGGCTAAACTGAAATCTTCAGATAATAATATTACGAGTGAGCTCTCTATCAAAAAGCGTGCAATGTCTGAGATGTCAAGATAATAATTCATAAATGGAATACACCTAGCCAAGTGTTGCCTAAGAGTTAGACAGCTTCATGAACTTTCTGGCAAATCCATATCTATTGATTAACAGTAGTTACGAAGTGGATGAAACCTTTTGTCGGGTTGAAGGTTTTACTCAGCAATAGAAGATTTGCTCAAGATTCACTTGTTGATCCTTTTTGCAGTTATTGGAATAATTATGTTGATGTTTATGTTTTCCCGTCTCGCTCAACTTCTGGACTGTCTTCAAACATTCGTTTTAGTTCCACTTTCCATTAAATCGGAGATTTCTTTGCCACGTCTAAGCTCTTATATCTTATCATACATAAATATGCCTATGAAACTATGTTTCATTTAAATTTCCTGTTGTAACTTCCTTTGCTTTCCTTTATTTTCTCTCAGCATATTTCTAGTTGTTTTCGAGTGATATTTTCTCTGCCTATTATCTCTCATACCTTTTGCATCGCTTTCTTCTTTCCCTGTAGTTTTCTATATGTTTCCCTGAGTTCTACATCTTTCACACTTTTCCGCACACGCAGACAGACGCTTTCCTGGGGCGCAACCAATTAAGTCAGCCACAAACCCTGACGTGCGTACAAATCAAGTTGTCTGCAGACCCGAGAGTGCCCCATGCCCGATGCCACTGCGTCTACGTCTGCCTGGTATCGGCTCGCTGTGTTGGTTGTTTGGTTGTTATCTGTAGACCGCCATAACTTTACGCTAGACTGATTTCATTTGGCAGCTAACCGCAGCAATTGTTTTTCGAGTAAGTTAAGTACTTAGTTGACCCACACCATGTCGTCTTCCCAAGGGGCGCCGAACTTCGGCCTGGGGGCAATTACTTAGAAACCGACGATCGCCTACTTGTGCTAATATGCACAAATTATAAGGAAAGAGAAAGACAGAGAGAGAGACAGAGACAAAGAGAGAGAGAGAGAAGCATGTACTTTGCACTTGGCTGTAGGAAAAGGTCTGCTGACGTTTCACTCTACCTTCTCCCCATTTTCTTGCACTTGGTATAATTTTCCAGTCTTTGGTTTCCTGCTTTGTTTTCCAGCCTGTTCGAAGCGGGCTTTTAGTGTCTCTGTTAATGCATTGGCACTTCCTTGGCTTGGTTCTAAGTCGCCCATTTACAGCCGGTCTGAGCGACGGCTACCTGTATAAATTATTGCCTACCACCTAGTCGAGCTCCCCTCCTTCCCCCCTTCACCCATTCACATTAAGAATTCACTGACCGCTCCAAGTCAACGGCCTATTACGACTGCCAGCCGCGCCGAGTGGAAGGGAAAAGAAGTCTAGCCATGGCTTTTACTCTTCCCAGTCTCTTGGCCAAGTCGGTGTCTGTGTCTGCGTCTGCGTCTGTGTATGGGTTGCGACAAATTGATTCTTGCTTTCGTTATTCTGTATTGATCTTTCTTCAATTTTCTGTGGCTTTAGAAAGCAAACGAACATGTGGAGAAACAGCCAATTACGAACGACTTCCAACTGTTGATCCTCGAGAATAGCTGACCACAACATCACTTTAAGATTTTCTATTCATCATGGAATAGAGAAGACCGAAGACAATGTACCCTTCTATAAAGTCAACTTTCTATTCTTAAGGAGTAGTTTGGTTCAGATCTCTAGAATAGTAGAGAATAGATCTCGATTACTTCCCCTAGCACGAACTCAATTCAATATTTTTCAAAAATGTTTATTTTATATCACGAACGAACAGAATCGTAGTCATTTAGAAGCAGTCGTTGATGGAGGGGAGAGCACCGTTGCAGTACTTCCAGGTGGACCATGCGGTCCAGCCCTGCTGGCGCTGGATCTTCTGGGCGCAACGGACGGAGTTGGTGATGTCATCGGTCAAGAGGGCGTTGCAGCTGAGGTTGCACTCGTTGTAGGAGAAGCGACCGTTGGCAGGCTGGCACCAGTAGTAGTTGTTGATCTGGAAGATGCCGTAGTCGTTGGAGCCGTTGTAGTTCTCGGGGCCAACAACGCCGGTGCGGTAGGAGCTCTCGTGCTCGGCAATGCAAGCCCAACGGGCCAGCTGGTCACGGGGAAGTCCAAGTTGGACATCTCACGAGCCAGGGAGCAACGGTCCATGGTGCGACCGAAAGCGGGGGCGGCAAAAGCCAGAGCGAGCAGAACGATGAAGGCCTTCATGTTTACAATTTACAATAGAGTAACTGATGAGGAGAAGGCTAAAGGCTGGCGCTTTTATAGCTGGAAATTATCTATGCTAAACTGCTATCTGAAGTGGGCGCGTGTTTTGACGTGATTCGACGTCTTATCAATGGACTTCATTAGGTCCGTAATCGAAAGACTTCAAAAAGTAAACAGCCAAAGGAAAATGCTTAGCTGGCAGCAGATATCGAAATTGCTAAATGCTTATCCGCAGCATTAATTAGCCTCTTTTTCTCTGGTTGTTTCGGGCAGTAAAATAGCAGCAGTTAAGTATTAACCATTAACCTTGTTCGGCTCTTCGCTTAACAATTACCATGCTTTAAATGTTGGCTATTGGTATTTAAAGCCGGCATTTAGAGCTTACAAATAGAAGGTAGATGCGGCTCAGTGCTGCTATTTCAGCTTATTTAATGCAAAATCTAGCGGATTTGTCGATGGCGAAAATCATTCAAATCATTCCTGTAAGAGATCTTTCAAATCTCCCCATTCCTCTCCTTTCTTTCCTTCACAACAAATGAGCTAAATTGACGAAGTTGGCTTCGACAATGCCTAAAGCTTAGCTTGCTTAGCTTTTTTCCAGTCATTCAGTTGAGGTTGTTGAGGTGTGAAGAGCATGCTCCATGGCCTGAAACTCTTTCTAAAACACAAATGAGAACTCAACAGCTGTGTGTACTTATGGTTACATTTCATAACGGTCACAAGTTGAATCGTTAAAGCTACTGACTCGGCACAGACCCCAAGGCTGGCATTCGCAGAGATGGATCAACGTGAACATTAACGCCAACTCAGATGCTCATATGGCGCTTTCTCGGCATATGGAGGCTGACTTAGACAGTAGATAGAGCGCGGGGTCTAAAGATCTAACCGCAACTATGCAAAGCCCGTCATTGTTGACGCTACGCGCTGTTATATTAACCCCATTCAGCGCGGTGCATGGAACAGTGAGTACACTGAGATAAATAACCAAGCGAGCTCAACTCAAGAGAGCTAAGAAAGGCCACTCATAGCTATGTCATAAACTGAAACTGAAATCTTCATTATGATTAAGCCTCGGCTTCTCTCAGTGTACGTGCACCATCAGTCATGTTGGGAGGCAGAGGCACCCGCCGTTTTCCACTCAATTTTTTGCATCTGCTAGCGGTATTCCTTATGGTCCCCCGCTGGAGGCACTTGTTGATCTGCAGGCGACCACAGATTTCTACACATATGTACATATCTCCACACGCATTTCTCAGAAAGCTGTTAACCTTACCGACGCTGGGTTAACAGCGAAAATGAATGACAAAAGGCTACTGTAAAAGCCATTTGGCTTGGCTTGGCCAAATGACTGACAACAGTGGCTTCGAGGCATGCCAGGCCAAGGCAGGCGAAGCCAAGCTCTGTGACCCGCTTAGCTGTCTATGAGTTATCGATTTTCTAGCCGGCGCTGACTTGTGAGTTCTTTGTTAGAGTCAACATAATCAACATATTCACTTTTACTTTTTCCCCTCCGTAGATACAAGAACAAAGTCTTCTAACTAACTGCTAAGAGCTTGGCTTAGCATACGTATGTAGGTCAGCTAACAGTTCTACAATCGGAGCAAAAGAATTTCTCGAAAAAATAAAACCTCATCGCATATGCATGAGCCGGGCCTTTCAGCATCTCGAGGCTCGAGCTGACCAATTATGCATCATTTATACAAAAAAAAAGTCGACACTAATTGTCTAATTATAGCAAAGGAATGTACAGTTACGTTAATAGAACAGCTTAAGAACAGTTGCCCAAAATTGAGCTAAGCAAAGTAATCGTTCTGAATGGGTCAAAGCAGAGATGACTTAATATACAATTCTAAATTTTGAGTATAAATGGAGCTCGAACTAAAGCTACAAACTAATCCCGAGTTCTTTTATTGATCAAGGAAAGTGTTGTGAGACACATGAATATTGATGTGCCAATGAAGGCGTGTAT
Organism: Drosophila navojoa; assembly: GCF_054131105.1. Lineage (NCBI taxonomy): Eukaryota > Metazoa > Arthropoda > Insecta > Diptera > Drosophilidae > Drosophila > Drosophila navojoa. Next base: position 1,069,734 of record NC_142892.1, on the reverse strand, counting down.
GAATTAGAGTGACCAAAGCGGAATATGAATGACTTCAATGCCGAAGCTAAGGGTGACCAAAGCGTAAGCCACTGGGTATCATTGCAGATAAATAACTTTCAACTCTTCGTCTTAGAAAAAGACAACAAAACACTAGAGATTGATTCAAATAATTTCAAATGAGTTTCTCGAGAGTTTGCAGCTTTTTCGAGCTTATTAAGTTGAAATGGACATTAATCTAATTCAATGTGTCTCGTCCACGAATAAAGACCATCAAATTAGAAACTTTTGCCAAACGAAAAACAAACAAATAATTTGTTGCGTGTCCATAAAAAAATAAGACAAAAACAAAAAAAAAAAACCTTTTCTGTTTTATTGCAGATTTTCTCTCATAGAAAGTAAAGTTGAGCGAAGCTCAGCTCCAAATGACAGCGCGGGTCAGACACGGATTATAAACAAAGCATATAATATTCATTATGATATCAGAGCGAGACTAGAAGCAAACGATCTCTAATCTAGCCACTGAGCAGAACCCATCCAAAAATAATAGTAAAATACAAAAATATTTGAAAGCTTGGAAGCTACGAATTTATGTTTAATTATCTATTTAACTATCTATTTATATCTTGACATATACCTTGCTATCCAGCCTGGCCATCTATTTCCCTATCTATAAGAAGAATGAAATTGGCAATATAATTTAGATTCCACGCGTCACTCAATTATTGCTATATACTTAAGAAGCGTGAAGCATCTGATTAGCTCCTAGCCCTGAGCACTTACATCGCTATCAGCGCAATAGTTTTTTTGGTATACTAGACAGAAGGCTCTTGAGTTAGTTTCTTGATAACATGCACTATAAAAGGGCAAGGCTTCTAGTTGTTCCTCATCAGTTTACTAGAAATTGTTAGCATGAAGGCTTTCATCGTTCTGCTCGCTCTGGCTTTTGCCGCCCCCGCTTTCGGTCGCACCATGAACCGTTGCTCCCTGGCCCGCGAGATGGCCAACTTGGGCGTTCCCCGTGACCAGCTGAACAAGTGGGCTTGCATTGCCGAGCACGAGAGCTCCTACCGCACCGGCGTTGTTGGCCCCGAGAACTACAACGGCTCCAACGACTACGGCATCTTCCAGATCAACAACTACTACTGGTGCCAGCCTGCCAACGGTCGCTTCTCCTACAACGAGTGCCACCTCAGCTGCAACGCCCTCTTGACCGATGACATCACCAACTCCGTCCGTTGCGCCCAGAAGATCCAGCGCCAGCAGGGCTGGACCGCATGGTCCACCTGGAAGTTCTGCAACGGTGCTCTGCCTTCCATCAACGATTGCTTCTAAACTGATCACTTGTTGGATAAAAGAAATTAAAAGTTCAATAAAAACCGCGTTCAAATAAAACTGCTTCTATCTTTTGACTATAACTTTCGACAGAGAATTTGTTTGTTTATCATATTGGAATTTTGAATATAATTAAAAATCAATTTATTTAACCTTTGAATCGTGAATTTTTGCTCATTTTTCCGGTCCACCAATCGCTTGTGTCTTATAGAAAGTAAACTCGAAGCCTTGGTAGGTGTTCGAGCAGAAATGACGGCGGCTCAACACCAATTTATGGGCCAACCCAAAACATATTAATTATGACCGCTCGAGGCATCAATAGTGTCCGAAAACCAGTTGAACAGGTGTATATATTTGTAGTTTTTGTGGTGGAAATACAGCGACAACGCATTTAATTCATAGTAAAATATTAAACAATTAATCCAAAGATTTATTTATATATTTATATTTTGTATTTTTTGCAGTAGCAGTTCCGCATGTTCCGCCGATCAATGAATGGATATATGTATATGGAGAGAGATAAAGACATATATGCATATGTCGAAGGTAACCCCAATACTCTGTTGGCTTTAACAATGCCGTATTCATTAGATGAGTCGCGGCTAGCGTGATGTTGATTGACAATCGCCCAGGGCTGGAGCACGATATGCGCACAATTATAAGACTATTGGGAATTATAATCTCCATTGGCGCCTCTGGTCAAAGATTGGCTGATTCGTAAATTGTGGAGAAAGTGACCAAAAACAACACCAAATGCAATTTTCCTGTCTGTCACAATCAGATTTGTCTACCAATCAATGTCTAGAAGAAAATTCTGTTCAACTAGGAGCTGAAGATATATACGGAGTATATGGGAGAAGGCTATTTAAGCTATTTTTAACACACTTCTATAAAAGCCATCGACTAAGAACTCTAACTTGTGTGCCAAATCTAGATAATCCAGCAATGATATATTGTAAGTGTGCTCTCTTTGCAACAGCTGCAGCCCGAATATTAACAGGTGTGGCAAGGCGAAAGCGAAGCTGATGATAGAACTGCGAGGCTATTGAAATGTCTCTGCGGATGACCTACTCACGTTTTGTGTGTTAAGTCCAGTTTATATTTTGATTAATAATAATCAAATCAAATCAGCATCAAAGAAACTTCTGTCATAAAATCATTAAGCTACAGGCACAATCATAGTTCCTCTTCCATCTATCAAAAGCCTAACTCGACTGCAAACCTGTCTGGAAACTCGTGCTCTTTCAGTGTGATCTATTTCATATCCTAATGGATATATTGTTGCTTGTTTAATTTGTCTCAACTCAAATGGCTGTGAGTGATAGGCCTAGGCCTGTATTTACTCACTTTTGATAGCTCCACAATGGCCCCAGGCTGTGCACATCTTGCCAGACGTAACCTAACTGGGTTTACTTAATGCAAATTGTTAGCTTGGCTCCGTTGTCTATTTTGTGTGTGGACAGCTGGCCTTTAAGCCCAATCAACTGACGATCGCTGCTGCTGCTTTGAACACCTCAACTATACCAAATGCTTTGCACCAGTTCCATTTAGTTCAATTAGCTTTGTGGCTAGCAGCAAGTGAGAGGCTGACACTGCGGCCAGATACCCTGTAAACATATTCAAAAGGTAGCTAACTAACTCGCTCTCGCCCTGATTAGTCTATATATCCATTTTCGTAAAACTCATACATCTATTATATAGTGAATATATATTATGGTATAATAGGCATTCACAAATATTCATATGTCACTGGTTAGCCATATTCAGCCCGACTTCAGTATACCCGCTCGGCTAAGGTCTATGGGGCAAGCAGAGCCCATTGCTTAAGCCGCATAAAGAGCAACTTAAGGCGAATTGCGGTTACTCAATCAACAATTGCCTCATTTGTCAGGTGTCCAACAACTGTCCATTGTCTATGATTGAGCTATAATTTCCTAACCGACTGCGCAGTATACCCTAACTTCAGCAAGAATTTCACGTCCGAACACAAAAGGAAATTTCTTTTCTTTGTTTTCGGGTCTTAGCCGAAAGTCTTTTTGTGTGGCTCGAATGTTTGGGCCGTTTGATTGCGTGTGACGCCCAACTGTCCAGCTGGAGCGTGTCCAATGCATAAGCTATTTATTATTAACAATTGTTAAATCAGACCGGAACACTTTTCGTCTAACCGTAGACCTGCATGAGTTGTACGAGTTGTATGAGTTGTGCCTGTTGCTGCCCACTGATATTTCTTTCATTGTTTGTCTTACACTTGGCTCGGTCTGTGTGGCAAGTGGCATTGTTAGCGACTATAACTGGGGCTACCCAGCGCATGGTGAGCGGCACGGGGGGATCTTGTGTGTGACTTGGCTCGAAGCGTGCCGTCGCCAATTCAATTTTTCATCAAATGGAATTGCACTTTTTGCCGCTTTCGAGTACTGTTAATAGTAATTTGTCTTATATGTGTACATACGCTTTGTATACCCCGTAGTAATCGGAATAGAGTATACTGTGCTGCTATGTACGGATGTTACAGATAGAAATAATCTACTGAAGTGCGTAGGGTGAGTTTATTTAGTAGAGGAAAGAACGGCTTAGTAGAGAGAAAGAAAGTAAGTATCTCCACATTTTCCGGGTCTATAGGATTACAGAAAAAGTGTTAAGAACAGTACTAAGCTTTTACACAGAATATACATAATCTGTAGATGACATGCACGTATATATCTGGAAAGATTAGATAATGGTTAAATTGAGTTTACACCTATTAAGGAAAGCAAAATGAAAATTACAGAGTATATCACAATCGAGCATTATTATTTCATTCCTTTTTGGTATTTTAGCTCGACACACACGCAGCAATTTATATGGCCACAATATTTTTATAGCATCGACGGCCTAACGAGCCGTCGTTGTCTCTCAAGTGGTTCTATCAAACGCAACCAAAATAAAAGAGAGAAAAAAAACAAACACAAAAACAACAAAAAACCGTTGGCAGCTCAATGCCAGGGCTGCCCACACGAAGCCGCGCTCGAGAGGATTTGCCGTGAGTGAGCCGTGATGAGAAAGTCGAGCCCTATTAGCATATATGTATGTATGTATGCATAAGATGTAGATTAGGCGGTGGGCGTATCAGCCAGCCAGAACCGCACAGCAGCCGGAGAACAATGCGAGGTCATGGGCAACCAAGCTGCATGCCGAGCTGACCACTGAGAGAGTGTATGGAGAATAAGGGGGCAATGGGGCTGTGGGGCTGTGGGGTGTTGTTCTCTTACCTCGTTTAGCTTTATTCCGTTCACACTTCTAGGCCAAAAACGAAATCCAATTTGGAGCAAATGCGAGCAAAATGACACGAATCCAAATTGGGCCAATTCAACACACACAATGTACTCAAAAAGTCTACACTCACACGCACGCACACACATGCACACTTACGCTCTTCAGGTATGCATGTATTTGTTTTGTGATTGGAGAAGTTGGCTTTCGTGCACTTTGCAGCGTCATCGAAGAACAAGAAACATAAATTGAGAAGATTAGCACAAAGCGAACGCGCAAAACTTCTTATGCTACTTAGTTACGGTTGCAATTGTTGTTGTTGCTGTTGCTGTTGTTGCTGTTTGCTGTAGATGCTGCAATAGGCTATAAGAATAACAACAACACAGCACAGCATAGCACTGCACAGCACAGGCCAAGCCGGGGCCAGTTGTCAGAGTCGTACTCGTTTTACCGTTAGAATGCAATCAGCTCGCGCGCTCGAAATGCCGAAGGAGTGCGAGAGAGATAGATAGAGGGAGAGGGCAGCGTGGGTATAGTGAACGGTATGGAGACGGCACTTTTCCAACCAATATAAACTCGTTTCTCACGAGAACGCACAACTGTCCATAAATACACAAACACATATACGTCAATATGTGATCATAAGTAAATATATCTCGCGTAATCACGTCGGCGACACGTAACAAGGCTCGTCGAGTGAAGGTGGATGCAGCCGTGGCTGTTGTCCAATTAACAACATTCCCAGCCAATCAGAACCTTTGCCCAAACACTCAATTGTATTTGACGAATGCACTTTGTTAGACCTGAGGCACGGCTAGCAAAGCCATCGTTCGTCTATTTTTGACTAAGCTAAGCACAGTTATTTGTCGAAGACGCTCGCTCGTTGGCTGCGCCACACACCACAAACACGTCCGTTTCGCTTCGAAGTCACGCACCGACTGAGGCAGCTGAGCCGAGCCCGAGCAACCGTAAACTGAGCTCCGATGCGCGTTGACTTCTACTTCGGCTTTCGACTCTCAGCGCTTGGCGCTCGGCTGGCTTAACTTTCTCAACTCGTTTCAAGTGCTCGTGAGCTGTTGTATAAGACGCTCTGTGCGTATATAAGAGTATATCAAAACAGACCAATTTCAGCTTATACTCTTTTTCTCTTTTTATTCAAATATCAATTGTGATCAATTTAGAAGCAATCGTTGATGGACGGCAGAGCACCGTTGCAGAACTTCCAGGTGGACCAGGCAGTCCAGCCCTGCTGGCTGAGGATCTTCTGGGCGCAACGGACGGAGTTGGTGATGTCATCGGTCAACAGGGCGTTGCAGCTGAGGTGGCACTCGTTGTAGGAGAAGCGACCGTTGGCAGGCTGGCACCAGTAGTAGTTGTTGATCTGGAAGATGCCGTAGTCGTTGGACCCGTTGTAGTTCTCGGGGCCAACAACGCCGGTGCGGTAGGAGCTCTCGTGCTCGGCAATGCAAGCCCAACGGGCCAGCTGGTCACGGGGAACGCCCAAGTTGGACATCTCACGAGCCAGGGAGCAACGGTCCAGGGTGCGACCGAAAGCGGGGGCGGCCAAAGCCAGAGCAACCAAAACAATGAAAGCCTTCATGATTTACTACAGTAAACTGATGTCGAGCTATGGAAATGCTTTCCATTTTATAGGAATTATTATCTCTGTGGAGTTGCTATCTAAAGTAGTTTGCGAATTGCGAATTGATTATAGCGAAATTAAAGCAACCTTTTGAATTTATCTAAGTTTGATCACACTGACATTTTGAATAATATTTACTGTGCAGACGCGATAACATAACTGCAGTGTCATAAGCACATGCAAGAGCTTTGATTTTGATTAACCGATTCTTAGCCACTTGAAGGTGCAATACTTTCGCTGATATGCTAGACGTTAAGATGAAGCTCTTAACTGTGGCACATTTTATGATAGAAAGTTTCTATTTTTATTATGCACTTATAAAAAATTCTTAGGAGGATGCCCAATATAGAAATTGAAAATACGCCAAGCAGCTCAGCCAAAGATTATATAATGTCAAGTGCACTCAATTGGCCTATTCAAATTTGAGGGGATTTTCAATCCGCTTATCAAATACCAATACTCTGTCGATTGTCTAGTTCAGATAGAAAGTAAACGAAACTTGCATGTCATTAATAAGAGCTATCTTAGGCGCACTTCTGATAACGATAGCGGCTCAGACTAAGATAAGTTTTCGCCTATAAAAAGGAAAACATTTCCATAGCTCGACATCAGTTTACTGAAGTAAAATCATGAAGGCTTTCATCGTTCTGCTCGCTCTGGCTTTGGCCGCCCCCGCTTTCGGTCGCACCCTGGACCGTTGCTCCCTGGCTCGTGAGATGTCCAACTTGGGCGTTCCCCGTGACCAGCTGGCCCGTTGGGCTTGCATTGCCGAGCACGAGAGCTCCTACCGCACCGGCGTTGTTGGCCCCGAGAACTACAACGGCTCCAACGACTACGGCATCTTCCAGATCAACAACTACTACTGGTGCCAGCCTGCCAACGGTCGCTTCTCCTACAACGAGTGCCACCTCAGCTGCAACGCCCTGTTGACCGATGACATCACCAACTCCGTCCGTTGCGCCCAGAAGATCCTCAGCCAGCAGGGCTGGACTGCCTGGTCCACCTGGAAGTTCTGCAACGGTGCTCTGCCTTCCATCAACGACTGCTTCTAAGCTTGATAACCCAAAACTTGAATAAATGATTATACTATAAAAAAGTTCAATGTGTTTGAATCCCAACTGCCAAGCAGTTCACTTCTACTCACATAAGCAGTGCAGTTATTTAGTTATTTACACAGGCAGCCTGAAGGTAGGCAACACTTCTTTGCAGTTGCTAGCTGACGCAAGCTGCTTGCTATGAACGCTGTGCCGGCGGTAACTCGAATTTGTTTTGGTTTAGCTCACCTGTAACCCAAGTATTTGCCGTTGTCGTAAATGGAGTCGAGAGAATATTCATCTGCATTCGAGCTGTCCGCATTGGTGCGCTTATCCAGTGCATCCTCGTAGCAGTAGCTGCAGCTACAGCTCGAGTACTGCGAGCAGTAGGAGGAGGCATCCATGTCTGTCATGCCAATGGAGCACTCCTCGTCAGCTCGACGTGAACGCTGCTGTGCTTCCACAGGTGATGCTTTCTGGGTGGTCGAACGACTGCAGAGGGAGAATGCAATCAGTACTAGGTGGTTAGCGGAGCTTCATGACTATTTACCTCGTGACCACGTTCCAGGTGCGATGTATTAGGTAGAGCAGAAAGAGCATGCGCGACGTCTCGCCGCCCTGCGACGCATTGCCAGTGCCCAGACAGCTGCTCGAGCCAAGATGCTCCTCATTAGCCTTGGCCTCGTTCTGTGCATAGCGTGCGGGCAGAGTCTTCGAGCGAAACTCATCCTGCAGGCAGTACTCCCGCTTGTGCTGCTGATAGCGACGGCGCGTATTGAACTGGGAGCTGCCCTCGTAGCCAGCGCCAACCCCGGCAGGCGGTCTCTGTGCCCCACTGCGATTGCCCATTACGATTGTGTTGCTCCGTTGTCAAGCATTGCCTAATGTGACAGGAACATGGATGGCGATTAATCAACAAATAGAATGATCACTGAATGTTCTTTGTATATGTGTATGCATGTGTGTGTGTGTGTGTGGTTGTCGACATAGTTCGTAACCAGTTGGTGCGGTAAAAAAGCGCAAAAGTGAAGTGAACGACCAACTTCTGCGCATGGGCCTCTGGAATTGGGTCGCTCGAGCTCGTTTGAAGACGCCTATTGAGGTCGACGCCGGAGCACAATGAGCTCAGCCTGCTGCATAGAAGGCAATCCTTGGCAAATGTTCTCAATTGAGAATTGAAGAGCTACCGCCTACCGCCTGCCGCCTGCCGCCAGCTGCCTCTTCGCGTAATTATGATCAACAATCTGTGTGATGGACTGAGAGGCTGCTCGGACCACTTTTGGTAATAATCTCTTTGGACATGAACATGGACATGGACATGGCCAGTGTGATTAGATGCGTCAATGGCGTACACGCAGCGAAAACCGGCAGCAGGTTCTATTCGGCAATCAGGTCTAGACATGGCTCAGCTGCAAATTGCTGTATTGAAAACGCTTTTAATTAGCTCTAATAGCTGCTTGAATGGCATGTCCATCATGTTCTGGCATTGAGCCCAGCTTTTCGCGCAGTGTAGTGAGTGTCGCAGAATTCTTCTCAAAGGCGATCCGTCAGCTAATGGGGACACAGTAGAAGCACTGCTGATATGTGGGTCGAGAGCGGGTCAATCATATGCTCGGGTCAGCATCTTGCAGCATTCATCAACCTAACACCCAGGCAACACTTCAATTTGTCCCAATTGCCGGGGGGAGACCAGGGCAAGCCTTATCTGGAACTGCGACCAAGTGCTGGGCTGCCAAATGTGACAATAGCTCAGGTCTGCGGCGAGCCCCAACTATCTCTGTGGCTGCACTATCGCAGATGAGAGCTAAGCCCCAAGGGTGTGCGCAAACAGTTCTTATCACTTGTGTGTATACCGCGTACAGTACAGTAGTGACTCCATAGAGAGGCCTATTGAGTGGACTGTAAAGGCCACAGAGCCCTAACTGTACAGTACAGTAAAGACTGCTTTGCTCGGTGCAGAATTTCATTAATGAATGAGCCGACGCCCCGAGCGAGCATTCTCTTCTAACTGTACTCCGTGGAGAAATGGACTAATTTGTATAATGCCAAAAATACATTTGGTCCAAACGAATCTTTTGTCCATGCTTGTATTTATGTATTATCTTTTATGGTTTTTCACACAAAAGCCTTTCGAATATGTAAACTAGAATGCAGAAGTCGAGTCGCAATCAAATCTGAAACTGGTTTCCAGTTTTAACGGCTGTGACAAAATATACAGAAGGGGAAAGTTATCGGGCGCGTGGAAATTATTCGTAGGGTAGGTTGAAAGACATCCAAATAAAAATAAACAAAAACGTCGTGTGGGCTCAAAAGGCGCATAAAATTAGGTAGAATAGAAGTCTAGTGAATACAAATATCAGGTTTTCCAAAGCTGCTCAGTTTCTTTCTCTATAATCAAAACCATTTAGATTGGGCTACAAAATATCATTGAAATAATATGGATACAGGTTAAGTGTTATCATCTTTCTTAGCTGAAGTTTTCACTGAAAGTGCAACAGAATTTCTAAACTGCCTGAAAATAAAGCTGATTAAATAGTTTGTTGACTTTTTGATAGGGAAGTAGTAGTCTGGATTCCCCAAAGTAAATCTAAAATCTTTGTGTAATGCTGCTCTTGAAAACCTTGTCAATTCGAGATGAAATGATTAATGTATAAACTATATAGTTATTGTCCCGTATGCTAGCCCCCAAGACAAATGACTACTGTACCACTAAATGTACCGTCTCCCGAGCCATAGAACCAAGAGCGAAAACATGAGCTTACGGCGTGTCTGTCCGCCTGTGCCTGCAGTGTCCAAAAGAAAAGAATATTTAGGTGCTAATCAAACATGTTTGTGGAAAATCTACGAAATGCGGTTTATCTTATCATCGAACGGGTCACCCTGTATGAGCGGGCAATGTTAACTATAGGACAAGCCAACCCAAAGGCGAGCTGTGCGCAGTTGCGGCTACTCAGTCGCACTTCCAAGCAACATCGATCAAGTCGCGACTTTAACGAGCGCCAGCAAATAGGAAACATGAGCCAGAGCCAGCTGAACACGGCCCAGTTGCTCTTCGAGGAGAAGCCACTGCATGTGCCCACACTGGAGGAGCTGCAGCCAGGTAAATTTAAAGAGGGCGAACAGTAGCATGAGCAGCAGCAGCAGCAGCAGCAGTAAAATGCTGCAGCAGAGTGAAACGCAGCAGCAACACATTAAATGACCTTCACAAACTGTGCCGAACTTTCCATAGCCGGTTTTTTCTTTTTCGTTGAGGCGTTCTCTTTGCGTGTTCTTATAAAGTATAGCGAGAGGCCTAGCCGACTGGCTGGGAAAATACTATGTGATGTGTGGAAGCAAATGACTGAGCGAAGCTCGATCTAAGAGCTTAGGCAGATTGTGTGTGATTAGAATACATTTAATATATGCTAAATTTTATACTATATATATTTATATATACATGTGTGTGTATACGTACAGTCCTTAAAAAATAAGAACAGAAGTGAAGAGCTGAATTATGGCGATATTTTACATCTTTTCAAACATCATAAGCCTGACATATGATCACAATTCTCAGCTGATAAACTGATAAACATTGCGCTTAGCTCATAATTGGAGGGAATGCAATAAATTATTGTCAACAGTTAAAGCTCACATAAAAAAGTATACAAAATCTCAAACGCATATCTCTTTAGGCAAATCAACTCAGGTAAGGGTATTTCAAGTACATCACTTAAATGACTGTTCACTCCCCTCTCTCTCTGTCTCTCTCACACTATCTCTGCTATTCATTCTAAGCACAAAAACAAATGTGAATGTCAGCTGGAGAGCTTTTGGTTTAGCTTTTTTGCGTTGTCTTGATTGAGGGCAAGATAAAGCTTTTGCCAGTGTCAACACTCAACACTCAACGCTCAACACTCTCTTGTTCTCTCCCTCTCTCAGTCATACAGGGTGCTCTGCGCAAAAACTTTGTCAGCGCCTCTGTTGAGGTGGGCGCCTGCCCCGATCTGAAGGCCAAGGAGTTTGGGCTGGTCGAGTCCGGGCTGGGCGGCAAAGCAACGCTGCTGGAGGTGGGCGGTCCGCCGTATTTGCTGCCCCAGGTGCAACGGGAGAAGCTGTATAATATCACGGAGATAACGCGCCGCATACAGGGTGCTGGAAAGATATTCGCCATTGGCGCCGGCGCTGGACCCTACCCCATACGCAGCTCCAACTGCGAGGGCATCTACAATCTGTCGGTCAGCGCCGCCGACAAGCTGACCAATGGCAGCTACACGGCCACGGTGCGCGGCGAGCAGGAGGAGTGCGTGCTGGAGCGCATTCCGAGCTCGGAGCCGCGCTGTGCCCTGCTGCTGAATCTGTATCTGAGCCGGGGTGAGCCTGGGCCCGTGCTGAAGATCAGCGCCAAGCAGCGCAAGGGCGAGCTCAACTTCATTGAGTGCATACGCCAGGGTCTCGAGCAGCACTACGGGGACCGAGTGGTCGGACTGGGTGGCATATTCGTGATTAGGAAGGGCGCCGTCCACCAGCACGTGATGCGCGACTTCAGCGCGACGCCCATTCACACCGATGAGCAGCTCAACCAGTGGCTCAAGTTCTACGAGATGCCCGCCCAGCTGAACGCCCTGGGCACGCTGGTCACCAAGGAGCACGACCTCGATCTGCGTCTCCAGCACTTCCACTCCTTCTCCTTCAGCAACTGGGGCGGCCACTACCACTACGACACCACGCCCGACACCGTCGAGTACGAGGCCTATCTGAATGTGGCCGAGCGCGTGGTGCGCGTCGACAAGCCCCTGGCCACCCACAAAGTGGGCAGGGACTAGCCCACTTAGAGTATAATAAATAAAAGTCACAAAAAAAAAACACTAAACTATTCTTTCTATTGATTGATTGTGCAATAAATAAAGCTAAAAGTCTAGTTTATTCGGAAAGAAGATACGAATGATGTAGAATTATAAGAAATAAACATATGTATAGATTAAGGGTTTTCCATTGACCTTTTAGACTCCCACTACGAGTGCCCTACTAACTTGTTTCACTTGCCAATTGGATGACGGTCTAGTCTGCCCTTTGCTCTATAAACACGTTAGCTAACGACCTAGACGACAAGAGTGAAAATAGTTTCTATTTTAGTTAAATTTCTGCTTCGTTTCATAACGGTGGTTGGGACTACAGTTTATTGGGAGCCGGTTGAATGGGGCTTTATGTAATTGGCAAGCAAATTGACAGTTGAACTTTCTACAGATGAGCGGCAAATCAATCAAAAGATGATCCATGGCCGACGAGCTCCACTTCTAGACAAAGCCGAGCACATGCTCTCGGGTTCTGGTTTTATGACTCCGTTGCCCGCACTAATGAGAATTCGCCAGAGTTACGGCAAGCGGCTGGCTAAGCAGGCCGTAAATAATGCAGCAGCAGGCATGCACCAATATCCACACTCCACTCCACTCCACTCCACTCCACTCGGCTCCACTCCACTCGGCACTCCACGACATGTAACAAGCATTTCTTTTGTTTCAGATTTTTGTTTTGCTGGTTTTTGCATCGCTGGCCATTAATTATTTAATAGCTGCGATGCAAAGAGTCGAGTCGACTCGAGCCGAGTCGAGTGCGAATCGTGCGGACCACAGGCTATTAAGTTGTTTGGGCGAATTTCTCATATCGAGACTGGATTTGCGCGCTATCTGTGGCACTACGATCGAATGCAATTAGTATTGAATGCCAGCGACAGTGGCGATCCACAATATATATACATCAAATAACTTATATAGACCTTTGTCGATATTGACGAAAACTATTTAGGTGCGCTACAAAGGGAATTCGATTCGATTCTCATTTTACTTTTTTATTGATTTCAAGGTAAGTTCATACTTTGTAAACTTTCTATTTGATATTCCCTTTATTTTAAACTTTTAATTAAAAATTTTGCAGACAAATAAAAAATAAACTGTTATCCATATAAGTTTTAATATGTAGCATACAGTTCTTTGTATATGTATATGTATATATGCATATCACACAAAAACTTACCCAAAAATTGAATAAGCTTTATTCACGATCTATACAAGTATATGCAGATATAGCTTTAGTAGATAAATCTATTAGCTTTCAGGTCACTTTTGCTGCTTGCGGCTTTTTATTTTGATTTTGATTATAAATTACTTTTTAGTTGTGCGTCTCAGCGAATAGATTTCTAATATTTGCATTTAGATGTTCGATTATTCAAATTTATGTTGGGGCCAACAACAATAAGACGGTCGACTTCATCTCCAGCTGTACAACAATGAGCCGGCCCGAAAGCCCCACAACAATGCGATGAAAAATACGTTTATCGAACTGGGCTCGAACCAATTTAATCTGCGATTTGGGGCTTCCTCTTCGCTTCTCTCTTCAGAAAGAAGCACACAAAAAGTTATTAATCTGAGGCGAGAGAGAAATGCAAATACGATTTCGCTGCCGCACCAAAAAGAAAATACATATATACGCCTATTGTTGTTGTTGTTGTTTTAGGGTATGTTGCTGTTGTTGTTGCTGTTTGTGTTTTTCTAGACGCTTGCACACTTATTCACAATAGTTAAGCACACACAATTAGCACTTTTTATTAGCTCAACTCGGTTTTGATTGACTGCCTGCCCGTGGGACGCGCCCAGCTTGCAACGAGTTGTTGCTGCTGCTGTCGCTGTTGCTGCTGCTGCTGCTGCTGTTGTCGTGCTTTATGTTGCTGTTGCTGCTGTTATTGCTTTGGCTGAGATCGCGCTCACGTCTGTTCGGCTGAAACTCACGTTGCAGACTGAATGAAGTTGGCCAACTTTATGAACTGAATGAGTTGCTGCCGCTGTCGCTGCCGCTGCTGCTATCGTTGTTGTTGCTGTTGTAGCTGCTGCTGTTGCCACTTGTTGTTGTTGTTATGCTCTGTTCAAAGCATGAAGTAAGGTATATGGCTGAACGTAGGCTTGTATGAGATTCGAATGAATTTGAATTGAAAGCTGATATGCCTTAAGCAATTGATAAATCTACATTTATATTCATAAATACTTCTACTCCTTGTTCAGGGCTATCAGGGACAGTTCCTTTAAAGTGCGAATATGCCCCTCTTGTTCTTAACAGAGTATTCTGCAGTCATAGCTTCTATAAATGCTTTTATCAAAGAGCAAATTCATATGCTCAGTTGTTTACGAGTGCAAGTATGCTCTACTCTACTCGATGACAGAGTATGGTGCAGTCAAGTGCATCAATTGCGCCGTCTGCTGTTGTTGTTGCTGCTGGTTTAGTTGTTGGCATGTTGTTGTTGTTGTCGTTGCTGCTGCTGCTGCTGCTGTCGCCAGTTGTTGCCTTTGATTGAAATTGTCGCTTTATCTCAATTTGGACACATTTGCTGAGAGCTAGATGAATTTTACCATGACTAAACGGTGGCAAGTGCGGCAAACAATGCGGGCTAGCTGCAGAAATTTGTAGTTTCCAATTCCCCAACCAGTTCGCAATCTATTAACTTATGCAGTCAATGCCAATGTCAGCCAACAACAACAACAACATCTAGTGAAGTCCTGCCCGCCAATGGCAACGTAAACTAGATCCAGCCTAAAAATCGCAGCATCGAGTCATGTAGGAGAAACGCGTTGCCGACGACGAGACAGGCTCGCCTGCCCATATTTTAATTGAAATTGCATAATGAGAGGCAGTCGAAGTCTTTATATATACTGTAGTAGTAGTAGTAGGTACTTTTCGTATCGGACAACTCGTTTTCGCGCAAGCAGAGAAAATAACATCTTGTAAGTCAAATTGCTTTTAAATTAATTCAAATTAACCAACATCTACAAGAAGCTTTGACAGGATCTCAGAGACTATAATTATGTCGTGTTATTCAATGCGTTGGAAAGTATATTGGCTTTCCTCTTCGGTGCTCGCACACAAGTTAGTCTCTAGCATTACAGGCGGCCCCTAGATTTCTGAGATCTATTTCTATATACATATATGATATAATTTGCTCAAAATGTTTTTAATTTTACAATTGTTCTTAATCAAAATAGTAACAAGAGCTAGACGCTGGCTACTTAATTAAAATAATCTGAAAGGCTCATCGCAGACATGATTCTTTGGAAAGGCATTGGATGCCAACAAGGAAAAGAAATATAATGTTGCTCGTTATGCGATGATCGTAAAACATAGTGATTACTTTTAGTGATTTACTTTTATGCAGAATTATTGCAACGGAGAAAGAAATGCATTTATGTCTTGTCAGGCAGACGCGACTCTCTCGGTAGATGGTAGTTCCGGCCCTTCCCATTGTGGTTGTAGCCGTATGCCGCATCTATTGGTTCATCTATTGGTAGCGGGACAATTTGGGCAGTGGGGCAAAGGCAGTTGCCATGATTGGTGTATTTGTCGATAATTGCGAGCTAAAATCAGACACCAAGGAGGGAGAGAGTAATGTCAGCATGAATCTTAACTGCTTGCTGAATTCTACATACCGCCAGAAGAGGGAGCTGCCGCGTTTCAGCTCTTTGCGACCCTGCAAGTCATTCCAACAGTCCACCCAGTTTCGGTAGCTAGGCATTATTGGCGGTTGGCCGGCCATAAGGCGTGAGCCACTGACTGCGGAGCATGTCGAGACTACTTGCAGTGGGTACAGTAGACTAGAGAACAGGAACTGCATGAAGCCCGCATTGTACTGTCGAGTGAGCTTGTCCTTGATGAAGTATTTGTTCACAACGTAAACTGTGGAGCTGGATAGCACTAGGCAGGCTACGTCGCACAGCAGTTTGGGGATCAGGCCAGAAAAGAAGCCCAGTATGCCTTCGGTCCTCCAGATTTCGCGAATCGAGCCCAATATTGAGTTGTATAGAGTCTCGCGACCCACAAACTGTGCCATCATGCGCAAGGAAATCACATGGAAAGGATGTGACACAATAATCCCGCTGACCGTCAATACAATGTCGCGCTTCAGATTGTACTTGAATTGCATATAGCTGGCAAGCAAGAAGAGGAAGAATAATGACGATATTCAATTCATTGTAAAGTGTAGAGCTATACTCACTTCTCCTCCTCGGTCAGCTCGGACTCGTCCTTATCTTCACGTTGGGATAGTTCCAGCTTCTCCGCAAAACGCTCACTAACAACCATGCTCAAGACGGACCCAACCAATTTGGGGGCCAGACCGCGATAACATCCGTAAAAGCCATCCACCCTCTTGATATGACCAGCTATGATTTTGTGATATAAGAGAGAGAGCAGAGACCGAAGTGCAATTTGAAATGCCGGCCGGTGACAAGTGTTATGCGATTTACTTACCGTATTGAAATATGTTTGGCAAGACCATAATGGGTTTGCCCATCAAGGACTTGCCCGGTCTCGCGGCTATGGGCTCATACCCAATCTGTATCAGCGTCTTTGAGTATTCAAAGGGATGTAGTGCAGCGCTAACACCAAGGCGCAGGCCGAACCGAATCCAGCAATTGACCTCGGTCTCCTCAGCTCGGGTATAATCAACGTAGTTCGTCATTGTCGGCCTGATCCTGATGTTATATTGACAACAATTGATCTGTACGAGTATGAAAATGTTAGCCGGTCAGCCGAATGGTTTGCACGTCTGCCCTTTTTTCGCTTTAATTCAGGTTAAAAAACTGACAAGGCGTAAATATCGATATCTGACGAGTACTACGATGTCTCTCAGTTTCAACTATCGACTAGTCGTGTTCGTTCTTATGAGAGCATTTCAACTACTGTCTATCGCACCAAAAAAAAAACATATGATAACAGCTGAACTGGCCATGAAACGATGAATCGATAGCAAAGCATATGTTTTCCGTCTTTCCGATTGCAACAATGCATAGGTATTTACTCAACATTTCTTACATTGGCACGAGATTTCGGTAAGTACTCTGGAAAGATGAAACAGAATGTGTATAATATCCAAATGAACGCACAGTGGTATTCAAAAGACGATAAACAAGTTGGAAGAATCGCGTCTAGATACGAATTCAGTACAAGGTTGCTTAGAGTTAGCATTGCGCGTTTTTCGTCCCGTCAACGAGATCCAAACCGTGCTGTCCAGTCGGTAGGTACATAATTAAATTATATTCAACAGTGATTTGTAATGCGATCTATATTTAGCACAGATGCCGGCGTACACGCCCTGCACTCGACTGTTCACGTCGATTTGGAACGCAATGATGGCAAATGCTATGATACGACGATATTGACGGGCGTGCTCAATCGTACCCTGGACAAACAGAGCCTGCCCATACGTGTGCTGAGCACCCAGCGTGTGGCAGATACCTTCCATTGTCGGTACCACGCCATTGGACGCACCTATTTGTACCGCATTGCGGTGTCGAAGCAGAAAACAACCCTCCTGCCAGATGCGAAGAGCAGTAGCTTAAGGAACAGAGCCTTCGAAGCATTTTTACCCGTTGAGGAGTGGGACAGGTGCTACTTTCTGCAGTAAGAAACTTGTTAGTTATTCAAGTGCAACCCGGTTGAGATTCCGCTCTTTCCAGAAACAACAATTTCGATATTGAGCGCTTAATTGCCGCCTCGCGCATGCTCATTGGAGTCCACGACTATCGCACATTTATGAGCGTCAGTAGACAAAAGAGTCCCAGCCGGGATCATCCCATGTTCACAGTGCGCAAAATCGATGAGATCAATATTCGTCCTGGTCGAAGCCTTGCATTGGGCCCAAACGCAACGTTGGCAACAGAAAACTACGACTATTGGGACATAGAGATCAAGGCCAAGTCCTTTCTGTACAAACAAGTGCGACGCATTGTGGGCACGCTGCTGGCGCTGGCCGAGGGTCGAATCGACGAACGGTGCATCTACCAAATGCTAACGATTCCATCCAAGCACAGCTGGGATCATCGCATACAAATTGCACCTGCGTGCGGTCTTTACTTGTGCCGTGTTCACTATAGAGATACGGCCTTTGAGCTTCCAGACGAAACGATTGCTTAAAATGATTTTGCTCTATGAACTGCAAAAGCGTTTGGCCAATCTAAGGCCAACCACCACGATTGTAACCACAGCCACCGGCGCCCGTTATGTCGAACGGCGCAGATCCTCCACCGACGAAGATCCTCCGGAACAACTAGAGGCACGCCAATATGGCTTCGTCGTCGACTCAAAGCCTGATGCAGTTCCTGCGTGCATCCTAAGTGAATTTCTCTACTTGGGGTCTCAGGACGCCGTCAGCTCAGAGAACGTATTGAAGTACAATCTAACGCACATCTTAAGCGTAGGCATTGAAACACCCAATGTCGAATTGCCGCCCACACTTAAGTGCAAGCATTTGCCCTGCCTCGATGTGCCCGAGACCAACATCCTGCAGTACGTGTTGCCCGTCGCTATTGACTTTATAGAAGATGCGCGGGCAGCGAAGGGCTGTGTCCTGGTCCATTGCAATGCTGGTGTATCACGTTCTGCATCGGTGGTCATTGGCTATTTGATGAAGCGACGGGACATGCGCTTTGAGGAGGCATACAATCTGGTCAAATCGTGGCGGCCTTGTATACAACCGAACGCCGGATTCGTGCAGCAGTTGAAAACATTTCATAAAGCATAGTTTAATATGAACTAACAACAATAGCCAGTAACGCCATATTTGTGTTATTAATAAAGTGTATATTTATGATCCAAAACTTTAATGATCATACTCTCCCATTTGAGTGTATTCAGATTGCGGTATATATTTGAATTGAAGCTGGAATTAGCTATCGATTAACTATCGATTGAATCTTCTGTTTATTGCAGCCCTGCCACTCAGCTGTGCGACTGCGGCTATAAAAACAATAAGAATGGGCAAATTAAAAACTGCATTTGTTTTGTTGGCAATTTTTAGCCACCAAGTCAATGCCGACTGCGGATGCAACAAGTTAGACAGAGATGCTCGCGTTGCGGAACCAGTTGATGAGCAGCCGGCGCAACAGGTGTGCCAGCAACAGGCGCGCAATAAAAACAAACACTATCGAGACTATTACCCCGAGGAGACAGAGGAGGAAATTGAGGGAATGTCCCTCATACCAGGTGGAAGTCAGTATATTGGTACAGATGAGCCTCATTTTATGGCTGATCACGAATCGCCAGAGCGTCTGGTAAAGTTAAATGATTTCTATTTGGATAAATACGAAGTGTCGAATGCGAATTTCGCTAAATTCGTGGAAGCTACAAACTATACGACCGAGGCGGAACGATTTGGCGATAGCTTCATATTCAAGACACTGCTCAAGCCAGAGCAGCAAGAAGAGTTGAAGGATTACCGTGTTGCCAATGCGGTCTGGTGGTACAAAGTCAGCGGCGTTAGCTGGCGTCGTCCCAATGGCATAGACAGCAATCTAGAAGGTTGGTTTTCCACCGACAGAAAACACTATATGACTGATTTCCTTTCTAGGCCTGGAGCATCACCCAGTTGTGCATGTTAGCTGGCGCGATGCTGTTGCCTATTGTGAATGGGCGGGCAAAAGGTTGCCTAGTGAAGCAGAGTGGGAGGTTGCTTGCCGTGGCGGCAAGCAGCGGAAGCTCTTTCCCTGGGGCAATAAACTTATGCCCAAGGACAGACACTGGCTGAACATATGGCAAGGTGACTTTCCCGATGGCAACACCGAGGAGGATGGCTATCCATTCACTTGCCCCGTTGATCAATTCCGTCAAAACAACTACGATCTATATAATATTGTCGGCAACGTCTGGGAATGGACCGCGGATCTGTGGCAGGCCGGCGACACCAGTCCAAGTCCCAATCGGGTGAAGAAGGGCGGATCCTACCTGTGCCACAAGTCCTATTGCTATCGCTATCGTTGCGCTGCACGCTCCCAAAACACCGAAGACAGTTCGGCCGGCAATTTGGGATTTCGCTGCGCCAAGAATGTGTAGAAAATGAATCTCTGAAATTCCACTGATCACATCATTGTATATCTATACCATACCATAAGTTTTATTTAGCTTATATGGTAACATAGCAATATCTATGCATACATATTTGTTTGTAGTTATGGTGTATATAGGTATTATGTATGGCATATAACGTATATGAATCTTCATTCTTAAACTTCATAATTGACAACGTTACGTATAAGGTTTTTCTTAAATGTTAGTTAATATCTTTTTTGAATTAGTTCACATATTTAAGTATGCTGCAAAGCTTGCATAATGCACATTTGGTTGCAGTTGCTAAAAGTACTCCACGTAGTGGAAATTTGGTATGCTAAACGGCAGTTAAACTGCCCAACTGCTTAACGTTACAAGTTACAGTTAACAATTCGCAATGGTTGGTCCGTTTCATTGGTAATCGTTTGCCTGCGTTTCTTACGTTGCTTAATCATTCGACTGCGTCGTTGCTTCTCCAATGTGGCCCCGTTCTTACGGGGAGGCGGCTTTGGCTGATAAGGCAAAGGCACGTTATTCCACCGGCTATAAAGATAAACCAACACTTGAATTATGTACATATATGTAATGCATAACGACGATACCTTCGCCGGCAAATGGAACATGTTCCATTCTCGGGATTGCTGTGCTTCTCCCAAAAGATGTCGTGAACCAGAGCACCACACCACGCCTTTGAATGCAGATATATGAAGAACTTTCTCGACGCGTATTTAGAATCTTGAGCACACAACTGGGCATGCCGTAGCCAGCCACTTCTCTTTATGCGTACCAGGCCACAGCGATAGCAGTGCGTCCATCGCTGTATATCTGCTATGGATACCCAGAGCGGTTTTAATTTTGGCTTGATATCGACATCGGCGGTGTCTTCTATTGGTTGCTGCTCTTCGCTCATCGGCTCATCGTCATCAATAAGATTTATAGTCTCATTATCCGAATGACTGTTGTTGCTCTGCTCCAAAAGCTCGTGCGACTGTGGCTCCTCATCACAATGCCTATGCTTCGACTGGACCGGCGACTCGTGTATATTCATATGATTGCCCTCCTCAATGGGCATGGCACGCAGCGGAAGCAGGGGCGTGGTATTTGGAAACGGTGGCCACGGCTCCGAGTAAACAAATACATGCAGCGCTCCGCTAATGCAGGGACCATGTGTTTCCATAGGCTCAAGGTCATGCCACATATTACAATTGATGCATTTTTTGCGTGGCGGCTGAGCACAACAAAAGCAATGATACTCGCGAGATCCAGAATTGGTCAAGCATATTGTTGAGTTGATGTTTTCAGTATCGCGCATGCCACATTTGCAACAAATGCAGTGCATGATGGCCCTACTCCAGCCAAACAGTGCACAGCAGCGATCAAATCTCTTATTAGGTTTAATACTTATTAGATCCAAATACGCACTAGTGGTATAAACGACAAAAATCAAGAAGAAGAGCTTCTTTCCTGCCGCCAAAAATATAAACTCAAGTCGAGCTTGTTAGGCTTAAAGTCTGATATATCTGCACGGTAACTCAATCAACTTTGTGCAATGTATGTATCTTGTTATCCTCTTTGCACGGAATCGAATTGAAAAAAATCCCAACAAAAGAAGTGTCTGTCGTTCATATCGTTTGAGCTATCGATAGTTGCTTAGATCACTTTCGACACTGACCAAAGACTGCTCAGTGCTTTCGATGAAAATGATGACGAATGAATGACAAGACGAAAGAAGAAGCACAAGTTGCTGGGAGCCATAAGCAAAATTTGAAATTTTTTATATACAAATTTACATTGACTCAAAATTGTTTTTACAGGGGCGCATATTTACTACACTGCAGCTTTACCAACTTTATATGTATTCGAATAATTTTTGTGGGTGTATCGATATTTTGCGCGCTTTCATCGACTGATACCCAAATAATAGTTTTCAGTTAATTTTAAATTTGAATGAGATTTCAGCATTCTTTTCTGCGCAATAAAAAATCCAAGTGATTTATAATATATATTGTTTTTTATTATTATTACTTTATAGTCGTGCTTACTCTTGATCGCGTTGATATTATTATTTATTAAATACAGTAGTTGGTATGGCTAATGCGTAATTTTTCATGTATATTGCTGACTATTGCCTTGCACAAACGAAAATGTTCATTGCAAATCTTACAGATTTTGACTATGTATGGATATAGATATATATGTATGCATGTATGCTAATTATGATCGATTATAGTTATGCAAATGTAAATGCATTAAAGCAATTTCTACGATATACATTCACAAAATAGATCTGCTGAAATGCTTCACTGATACAACACTTGAAATACAAATGTACAAAAAACGTAAACTACAATTATAATCGCTATATACAGAGACCTCAATTAAAAATAAAACCTACAAGCTAAAAATAAATATAACTTAAGTCGTAATCGTAATCGTAGTTCAATATGTATGTATTAATCGTATTATATATACATATGAATGTAGCCGTATATATATAAATAATATATATGGGGAGATCGTGGCAACGATCTGGGTGTAGCTCTGTGCATTTTCTGAAAATATCACAATGCAAATCATATATCGAGTATCGATGCGTGCTGGGATATGCCAATTCCGATAAGCCGTAAGGAACATTTGCCAGCTGCCAGCCTGGAAGACTTTGTAAGCCTAGTCGCGCTCGCCTCTTTAGGATCCATCGGCCGCCGACAGTTTGACGGCCTGCAGCATAACGGTTTTCAGTTCACGCGCCAAGCTATTGATGTGCACCACCGAATCGACCATTTCCTGAACCGCACTGCCGCTTGGAAAGTGCGCCGCTGCCTTCTTCGACTTCAGCACGCAAGTCTTCAATGCGTCCGACAGGGCATTGGTGCAAAGGAGGATTTTCTCGCGCAGCGCCTCCTTGGAGATATTGCGATGCACATTGTCGCCAATGGTCACCAGGTTGTGGGCACTGACGACCACAAACTTGCCATAGGCTATGAAATACTTCGGCGGTTGATTCTTCTCGACGGTCTCCAAGAAGGAGTCAATGGCACGCAGGAGATTCGCCATGTGCGTGGAAATCTGTTGAGCGTAGTAGCGCACCACCTTCTTATCCTTGTCCGTCAGCTCCGGTGACCTATTGGGCTGGGGCACGCTGGCTGTGGGCGTGGTCGGCACCGTTGGCGCGTTGCCCATGGCTGTGGACTCGGCGATCTTCAAAGCGCAATCGAATTGGGTTTTCATTCCGGCGGGTATAGCGTCTCTCAGTGCTTGATTCTTCTTGGCCGCCGCATCCTTGGACTCGAAGGCCACATAGTCGTAGTCCTCCAGCCACTCGGCACTGCCCCGCCCACCAGCAACGTGGCTCTCGCCACCATTCTGGCTGTTGAGTAGTTGATCCGCCGGCAGCTGTCGCTTGAACAGCAGCGAGGCATTGCCCTGGATGAAGCTGGTGGTGGAGCGCACGTCCTCGGTGAGTGTCTGGGCGCAGGCGATCAGCTGATCCAGGCTATCGGGCGGCCGGCAGCCGTGCTTGTCATCGCTGCGCGCCAGCTGCTCCACTGACCAGCCGCCCTGTCCGTCGAGCGCCTCCGAGGAGTCCTGTATCAGCTTGTTGGCATCGCGCAACGCACGCACCAAAGGCCTCAGCTTCAGGGCCAAATTGCGATCCTCTGAGTTCTGGGCATTACCCAATGCTCCCTCACCGAACTCGGTCAGATCGTGCAGAGCTGTGCGCAGACGCAGTGCCGCCAGCTTCAGTTCCATTATGTGCTTCTCCAGCTGCTCGGGCGTGCGCCAGTGCGGCACCACGAAGCTGAGCAGACGCGTGATGGCCATCGTTGTCTCCGACTGCAGCTTGGCCAGCGTTTCCAGCGCCGAGTTCAGTTCCAGGGGCAGCTCCTTCACTGCGCTCACCTGGCTGCCGTTGCTCGCGCTGCTCGCATTGCTCGCATTGCTGACGATGCTCGTCTGCTCCTGCAGCGGCGGCAGAGAGAACTCATGGCTGGCGGAGGCGAGCGGGCGCTGAACTGGCCGCACGGGCAGCGGATGACGACGCGGTATATCGTAGTCGGGCATATTTGCCAGCGAGCTGCGATTCGAGCTGGAGAAGCTCAAGGACAAGCTATCGCTGGTTAGCAGAGACGACGCCGAGCTACTGGGCGTCAATGTATGCTGCTGCTGCTGCTGCTGCTGCTGTTGCTGTGATAGTAGTGGGCGTGGCACATCGTAGGACTCCTCTTCGACGCTCTTCAGCGAATCGAAGCGTGCGCCCAAAGCCGAGCCCGTCGTGGGCGTGCGCACGCCCACTGCTCGGCCGCCGGGCCCGTCGTAATTGAATTGCACAGGCGTCGCCGGCTTGGGTATATCGTAGGTCTCGAACTCGCTGCCGTTGCCCAGCGACCCGTTGCCCATCATCATGCTTAGGTTCTGATAGATGTTCTGATTGCTGTAGATCTGCTGCGTATTCGGATTCGGTGAACGCGACGTTGCCCCACACAATGTACCAGGAAAACAGTTGTAGATGTACTCATCCCCGTGCCGCTGAGGCGTTATGACCTGGACAAGGAGAGAGCGAACGAGAGGGTAACATCGATTAGAGTATGTCGCAAAAAATTATTAATAATTTCACATGATATATGTATATATTTTATATATAGATTTATATTATAACAGAAACCTCAACCAGAACCATTCGTACATATATTTCAGGCCGTGCCTGTGCCTGAGTCAAAGCACGCAAAGCATGCGACAGACGAGTGCCATGCCCACACGCGCCCCCATCCACGCCCCTTACTACGACTACGACTGACTTATCGATTTTCACAATTGTTGTTGTCACCAGCCTTTTCTTGGGCTTTTCATGAATGAAAACTTTTACTGATGATTCACACCTGTGCACTCCTGCGCTGCTGCGCTGCTGCTGCTGCTGCTAGTGGAAATCCAAGCACAATTATCACATTGTGTTAACAATCAAATGCCAATTAATAGACAATCAGCGGAAGCAAAAGTAGAGATTTAAGAAAAACTTCACTGTTCGGTGGCCAAAAGACGACTGCGAAACGAGTTTAAAATGCAGCTGAAGCTGAAAATACTGGGAAATAGCAATGCGCAGGCGCAGAACAGGACAGCACGAAATACTGGGCCCAAAAATATCCCTTCTGGTGGCGCTGCTGCTGCTGCTGCAGTTCAATGCCGTTCACTGTCAAGGTAAAGCCGAATGAACCCTTAAGAAAATACAGGGTATATACCGCTGAAAGGGCTTTGCTCGCCCCTCCGACCATATGTTCGATTGATGAAATATGTATAATCGAAATGCAATAATAAATTACAGCATATGCCAAATCCATCAGCAGCCGTGCCGTCGCTACCCTGCATAATGAGACGCGCATCGAGTCGCGCCACGCCCACTGCCAAAGCAGTAGGCAGCGCATTGAATCGATTGCCAATTAGGTAAACCGTGAAACGACCCAGCCCCTCTAGGCTACCTGAGGTCCACTTCAGCCGGCAGTTGTGCAACCTTTGTCCGTGAAGTGTCGGTTGACGCGTAACACGAGTCCCTGTTGTTTGGCAATGCGCCGAAGGATGTACCAGCTGCCACACACACGCACACACACGCACACACGCAAAGAGCTCTTATCAACAATATCAGCGCTGATTGTCTTTGAAGTCAAATAACTGCAAATGGAACCAGCTCAGCCGGCCATTAGTCTTGGCTGACAAAAGAATGATTCTTTCTATTTATTGGGCTTGGCCTGAACTAGTTCTGAAATGGCACACCAAACAGCAGGAGGCGCGGCCTGTAGCTGACTTCAAGGAGCCCAATTTCCACGTTACTTTTCCTGCTGATTTTCCTGCCGTTCGTCGACTTCTTTTGTTGTTGTTGTTGTTAGTTTTTGTTCTGTGCTGATGGATCTAGGTAGCATTTTGAGAGATCTGTATGTTTATGGCACATTTGGGGCACTTTTTGCAATAGCCAAAACGACCGCCAGGGGGCGCAGCAATTTCAACGAAAATTGCCAAGAACAAAGACGCTTTGCTTTCGGCCATTGTTTATATAATGTGAACCAAAACTACTTTTGACAATTTAGGGTATATTGGCTCTGTGGAAATGTAGTTAAGAGGCAGAGGTAGGCGTGGCAGAGCCCTCAAAGTAAACATGTATATTATTGATGATGCCTGTGCATCCGCATGAATATGAATATTCCTAACAGCCATTCGCAGGGATTATCATTTTTCTCGATAATTCCTACCAAGGATGTCTGGAATACCGAAGCGTATCTCCTAGTCGGACTGGAGCACTCCTGCTTGCCTTTAAATGGGATTTTGATAGTTGAAAGTTTAAATTCACAGCACGATCGCGCCGAGATTTCTTTCAGTTGTTGTTGTTGTTGTAGCCTATTTTGATAGTTTGTTGTTTTCTTTGGGGAAAATTTGAGATCTTTTGTAGCTGTCACAACATTCGTTGCTTGCTCTTTGTGTTTTTATTGATGGCCCTGTTGAAATTCTGTACAGTAGCTGTCCAAGATTTGTATCTCTGCAGCTCATTTGATGCATTTCAATGCCGCGGCTCACACCTGCACGCACCTGGGCCGGGCCAGTTCTTTGACAAACACAGTTTCAGCATTTTCTCACGTACAAAAACACAATTCCAAATGCAAATTTCGAGCAGGGCAGGGCAGGGCTGGGCAGGGCAGGGCTTTGGAGATTGGCTAAGAGATGCCCGCAGGCTGTAGCCCATTTCTCCATCGCTCCATCTCTCCCGCTCTCTCTCCCTCACACGCTCTCGCTCATCTTTTGGAAATTTCTTGATTTTGTGGCGTCATGTCGAGCCACTTGGTCGCAAAGATCTCAAGTGTGCCTTGCCTTGCCTTGCCTTGGCTCCCCTAATTAATGGCTATTTATACGGAAGTGTGCAGATCCCAGAGACAGGCACTTGTGACCTTGTCATATATATATATATACGATATGCGATATATCTATATATATTCTGTTTATATCGTCAGAGATTTCACAACATACGCTGAGGCCATAGAGAGTCCGCATTCTTTGGCAACGTCTTCCCATATGGCCAATCGTCTCTTTTCTGCTCTAACTTTGGTCATGCACAAATCTCGACAGAACCAAAGATGCTGCAAAACAACAACAACAACAACAATCAAGAGTTATTGTTGCCGCATTTGCTTCTGGCTGGCATTTTGTTGCCATTTTTGGTCATTGAAATAAAAATGACATGTTTTCCTCACACAAAACTCGAAAACTCTTTTTGGAGTTAGAGCCACAGACATAGCCAGAGCCACAGCCAGAGCCAGAGCCAGAGACCTGACCACATTGCCATAAATCTTGATGGCTCGTTGCACTCGCTGAGCTGGACGCAGTTTTATGGCCAGTGCGTGACCGCCTGGCTGAATCCCTGCCCCGTTGCCTTGGCCCCCCTCGACTGCCTGCTTCGACTTATGTGGGCTCAAGGAACTTGAAATTGTCACACAGTTTTTGGAGCCCGCCTAACGGTGGAGAGAAAGAGAGAGAGCGCCAGCCAACTACCGCTGCGTCTGTGATTTGGCCAGGCCAACAATGAAGTCTTAAGTATTTATGCATTTGGCCGGCGAGTGTGTTTTATATATGTACACTAGATAACATAGTTTACTGTAGGCCTTTCGGGACATGGCTTCCATCCTTGATCTTCCATCTCGCATTCATTATCCACAATACTTCAGTTCACATCTGACTTATCCTAGCTGCCATCTTGTGTATTATATCATCTGTCTTTCATGATTCTTCTGCCATATTCCATCTATCTCCATATTTGACCATCTTCCTTCTTCTATATTCTATCTTCTGCTTTCAGCTTCTGTATTGCACTTTCCCGAAATTCTGCAGAGCTTCATTAGCTTATCAAGGGTGTTCAAGATTCGGCTCTGAAACAGTTACACAGCTTATCTCTGACTGCGTCTGATGTGTACTGTGTGGGATTTGGGTTTGTGTGGCAGGCAGACACTTGCAGCTTGCAGCTTGCAGCTTGCAGCTCGCTGCTTGCCGCTTGTGGTTTGTGGCTGCTGCCCAAGAGTTGCGCAACATTGTTCAAAGACATTTCCGTTCTCAATTAAGTTAGTTTTAGATTTGTGTGTGTTTTTTTGGGAATGCGGCTGATATGCACTTGATATGGCTCAGGCGAGTGTGAGTAGACGCGACGTCACTTGAGATTATTGTGCTTGATTCGCTGCATTTACACCTGTTGGCCAGGTCAGGTCTTTTGTTGGCCGCGCCAAGTGCAGCGGCTCGAGCACTCAGCTCAACTCTCCGACGTTTCTCAACTGCAGTGCGTAAACTTTTTGACGCTTTCGAGTGGATGTTTTTCAATTTGAAGTCCGCTTTTTGGCGTGTGAGTTTTCCACTCGCAGGTTTCGTCTGGCCGAATCAATAAAACCCAACAGCAGACACCTCAAATCAACAAAAGCGGCATTTAATTTGCTTTCCATATACCCTGTACAAAAGGCAAACGATCAGTTCGGGTATATTCGTGAAAGATGAGGCCAAGTCTTCGATTTTGTTTCTCTCCATCTCCCCATTAATTATTAGAGGGTATTGCTCGGTCGCTCACTCCCGACTAGAGAGCTCTCTCTAACTTGTCTTTTGTTGCTTTTTACAGCTACCACTTGAGAGGCACTTCTGCTGGCTAGCTGTACCCCGACTGGCCTAGCTCTATGGCCAGCGGTGTGTGGAAATGTCGAGGTCTCCTCTCCGCAGAGGAAAGGTTTCACCCATGCAAACGCAATCTGCCACAGCCGGTGGCAACGAATCGGTTGCAATTTGCAGTTGCAGCTCGGACAGACAAGAAATCAAAAGATGCCAGAGGGCGGCGAGGGGCGGAGATGGAGAGAGAGAGAGAGAGAGAGAGAGAGAGAGAGAGAGAGGGTGGACGGCTTTGCTTCTCTGGCGCAGCGTTTATTTGAATTTG